>NC_138769.1:721422291-721542291 GCF_965119305.1 Pelophylax lessonae | reverse complement strand
GCAGCAGGTAACCAGAGAAAATCCATACCCCTATTTCCCAAGCAACTAATGAACCCAGAAGTGTCTTATGTTACATCACTTCCAGGTTCACAGCTGCCATTCCCCAGCTACTGCGGCCCAGGGTAGCAGCTAATCAAGCATAGGCTGAACTTGATTAGCTGTAGCAGAGGACAGGGAAGACATTGGGGATTTAATAGACTCCTGAAGTCTCCATAAAGAGGACCTGTCACATAGTTAATCTGGCTGAAAAAAGGCCATCTAGCTCAACTAATTTACATTTTCCCTGATTGCAGCCACAGGTTTCATTTAAAGTCCCAATTTCCTTTTGTTTTATTTAGTTCAACTAATAGAAGGGGGCTTGTTTGCCCTTTTGTGACAGCATGAAGTTAAGTGAAAAAAAGTGAAGAAGATTGCAAAAAAACAAAAATTGCAATTTTTTTTTACCCCCCCATTTAAAAAAAAAAAAAATACAACTACCACCATTTCATTCTCCAGCATCTCTGCTTTCAGAAAATATAGAGTAATTTGGGAGTTAAAAGTGATTTCTAGAAAAAAAATGCAGAAGGGTTGGAACACCTGGCAGGTTATTGCTGCTAGGGCTCCATTAGAGACATTTTAGCTCACTTATAGCTGCCTCTACCTTAAAGTGGAGTTCCAACCTCTTTTTCTTTTTTCCGGATTCCTGTGGGGAAAAGCATGTTAAAAAGAATTGGACATTTTTTTTGGGGGTCACTTACCTTATTTTAGGGGCATCTCTGTCTGACTTCCCCCTTCTGCGGCCGCGGCCCTGGACGTCACTTCCGGTTTCACATTGCGTCCTGGGAGATGTGAGTCATCAATCTTAGGATGCAATGGGAATGGCCGGCTGCTACTCTGATTGCCGATCACAATCGACAGCGCATGCGCGAGATTGCGACCAGCATTCTGGGAGCCAGAAACCAGGAAGAAGGTCACAGCGGGGGACACAGCAACTTCAGACGCCCACACCGGAGATGGCTGCGCTCTGCAATCAATTTTAAAGGTAAGATTTTATCTTAATTCAATTACTGTCCTGTACTGTAATGTGGGGTTAATGTTAGTGTAATTGGCGTTAGATTAGGGTTAGGGGGGTATTTTTATCTAAAAAATGTCTTTGTGGCCGGAACTCCGCTTTAAAGAGTGGTCACTTACCAGCTTGCATGGACCTCCTTTTACGGAAGGTCAGCGACACTTGCGGCTTAAAACCCAGCCAGGGCCTTTATCCATCCAAGGGCACTTGTGGGGCATAGAGATCCACCCTCAAGATGGCACAATCATGGGAGATTCAGCTTGCACGGACCTCCTATTATGGAAGGTCAGCGACACTTGCGGCTCAAAACCCAGCCAGGGCCTTTATCCATCGAAGGAAACTTGTAGAGAATAGAGTTCCACCCTCAAGATGGCACGATCATGGGAGATCAAGCTTGCACAGACCTCCTATTATGGAAGGTCAGTGATACTTGCGACTCAAAACCCAGCCAAGGCCTTTATCCATCCAAGGGCACTTGTGGGGCATAGAGATCCACCCTCAAGATGGCACGATCATGGGAGATTCAGCTTGCATGGACCTTCTATTATGGAAGGCCAGTGATACTTGTGGCTCAAAACCCAGCCAGGGCCTTTATGTATCCAAGGGCACTTGTGGGATATAGAAATCCACCCTCAAGATAGGACAATCATAGGAAATCCAGCTTGCACAGAGCTCCTAATATTATTGTAGCACCCTACAAGGTAGGTGCTAGGTAAAGTATAGTGGGCCTTGGCTACCTAACAGCAGGGCCATGATTTTCAGCTGGGCTGTCATGTCTCCCAGGTGTGGCTGTTGAGACTGGGGAGTCTCCCCACTGTGCTCCATGAGAGGGTTCTCATTAGGCAGTGGAGAAAATCCAGCCAATAGCACACCCAGGCTTGTGTCTACCCCAGAAAGGCAGATTCTGCTGCACAGCATTCTGGGAGTGGGTATAAGTTGGGGAGCACATGATGCAGTTTCTTTGGCTGGAAGCAGAGTCCCAGGAGGGAGACTACGGCTGTCTCTCCTCCTGTCAGCAGGATCGGGTGTCCCAGGCGGCATGCCTGAGTTGACAGAAGGCTGAGCTGAGCTGCAGAGAGGATCCGGTGTGCCGAGGACCAGTGAAGCTGAGAGGGGTCAAGTTTCAGGAAAGCATTCCCAGTTCGTGAGTACTGCAAACTGCCCCTGGGGGTCTGCCTAGCGAGAGGGGACCACTCCGGGGGAAGGTCCAAGGGATCCAGGAGCTAGCTAGCCGGTGCAGGAGCACGTGTAAAGGGGGGTGCCAGTATTGACCTTGAAGTGTAGAGGGGGTGCCTAGTGAGAGGGCCCTGAAATGTAGAGGGGGTGCCTAGTGAGAGGGCCCTGAAGTGTAGAGGGGGTGCCTAGTGAGAGGGCCCTGAAATGTAGAGGGGGTGCCTAGTGAGAGGACCCTGAAGTGTAGAGGGGTTGCCTAGTGAGAGGGCCCTGAAGTGTAGAGGGGGTGCCTAGTGAGAGGGCCCTGAAGTGTAGAGGGGGTGCCTAGTGAGAGGACCCTGAAGTGCAAAGAGGGTGCCAGCGGTTGAGCCCTGAAGTGTTAAAGTGTACAGTGTGCAGTGTTGAGAGTTGCAGCAGCACAAGCAGTTACAGGAGCTACCTCAGCCAGTGAAGGACTGCAGGGAACTGTATGCAGGACTTTTGAGCTACCCAGAGTGTCAGAAGTCAAGTTCAAGTACAGTTCAGCAAGTCAGTGTTTTTCAAGCGCCAGCAAGCGTTGGTCGGCATCCAGCCAAGACGGCGCTGAAAGGCATTTTTCCACAAAGTGTCCTATTTGTACCTAGTTGAGCCAGAGGAGTATCCCACTCATTCCCTTCTCCCATCCCCATTATAAATAAACAAAACAAACCAAAGATGCCGGAATGGTCATTGTCTCCAATCTCACACTTGGGTATTCAGCTTAAATGGGCTGAAGATGTCACCGGTAACCATGGAAGACCCACATCAGGCCCAATGCCTGGAAAACCTGCTACATATGGGAGCTCGTCCGGGATTTTGCCATTGGTTACTGGGCTGGTAACGGCAGAAGAAAAAGTCGAAAAAAGTCAATTTTTGTGCCCAGAATTGTTATTCAAGTACCAGGCCAAGTGTGAGGCCGGATCCCCGGTAACCATGGAAAACCCAATCAGGAGCAATGCCTGGAAAACCTTCTACATTATTGAAGGTCAGTGATACTCGTGGCTCAAAACCCAGCCAGGACCTTTATCCCTCCAGAGAACCTTATAGGGCACAAAGATCCATCCTCAGGATGACACGATCACGGGAAATCCAAAAAAATATAAAAACTCGCCATAGTGTAAAAACCCTTAAAAACTTTAATTTTATCAAGAATTAGTTGCACTTACATCAAGAAGATTTTAAAATTCCATTTGTAATACACAAGCTGGCCGGTTAATTCATATCAGCCCGTCCTTCCGGAATCCGAGAAGTGAGGTGACGTCAGCACATAAGCACAGAGACCCAGTGGTGACGTCAAAGGTATGCAATGAAAACTTTTTATATAATAATGTTGGGGGGGGGAGAACCATTAAAGACAAAATAATTCAGCTTTAACTGGTGCCATCAACACAGGTCCTAGGGATATTTATTTATGCCTACAATGCTGGGTGGGATTGGGTTTTACATTTTTGCTTTTAAAACATTTCCACGTTTCAGTATCTACAGGATAAAAGCAGGTCAGAATCTGTCCAATTCTTGCACAGCCACCCTCTCTCAACCAACCTGGACTTTCCCTTTTAAGATGCCAGTGTGGTCTGGAAGGGGTTACCTAGGGATGGAAAGAGAAGACTTTCTGGCTGCGTCAGCTGCTTCTCCTTCCCAGAATATCGCTGCAAACTGGACGCTTATGATGTTTTGTGATTGGCAAGCTGGGGGGGGGGGGGGGGCGGGAGGCTGGTGGAGGGCCCGTCTGCTGTAACATTATGTCCAGAGACATAATGAGTTGTTTACAGGAGGGTGATGGCAGCTGTGTATGAGCTTAGTCCTTCCTGGACAAGATATTCCGGAGAGCGGCGTCCACTCGGAGAACGCTCCTTTGTTCCCTGACCCAGCCAACGCACATACCCACCTCTACACCCCAACACCCAGACATGGGAAAACAGCATTTCTAAAGTCATTCCCAATCTTTTCTAAACTGCAGCTTCCGTTAAAATAATCCACGGTGCTCCTGAACCATGTTCAATCAACTCCTGTTATAGGGTGACAACGCTCTGTCCCTGTCTCCCAATTGCACTCCCGTGTTGTCACCCTGCCGCTGGTGGAGAGACTACAATCCAAATTATTCCCTGGTGATCCTGCCATGAAGGTTCCTGTTCAGGCTCCTCCTGTTATAGGGTGACAACGCTCTGTCCCCATCTCCCAGTTGTGCTCCCATGTTGTCCCCCTGTATCTGGTGGAGAGACTACAATCCAAATTATTCCCTGGTGATCCTGCCATGAAGGTTCCTGTTCAGGCTCCTCCTGTTATAGGGTGACAACGCTCTGTCCCCATCTCCCAGTTGTGCTCCCATGTTGTCACCCTGTATCTGCTGGAGAGACTACAATCCAAATTATTCCCTGGTGATCCTGCCATGAAGGTTCCTGTTCAGGCTCCTCCTGTTATAGGGTGACAACGCTCTGTCCCCATCACCCAGTTGTGCTCCCATGTTGTCACCCTGTATCTGGTGGAGAGACTACAGTTAAAATTATTCCCTGGTGATCCTACCCTGAAGGTCCTTATTCAGGCATTTCCTGTTATAGGGTGACAACATTCTGTTCCTGTCCCCCAATTGTGCTCCCGCTTTGTCAACCTGTCTCTGGTGGAGAGAATACAATCCAAATTATTCCCCGGTGATCCTGCAGTGAAGGTTCCTGTTCAGGCACTTCCTGTTATAGGGTGACAACACTCTGCATCTGTCTCCCAATGTGCTCCAGAGTTGTCACCTTGTCTCTGGTGGAGAGACTACAATCAAAATCATTCCCTGGTGATCCTACCCTGAAGGTCCTTGTTTAGGCACTTCCTGTTATAAGGTGACAACGCTCTGTCCCCATCCCCCAATTGCACTCCCATGTTGTCACCCTGTCTACATTTAAAATGATTCCCTAGTGATGTCCTCTTGTAGAATGACAACACTCTGTCCCTGTCTCTGAATGTGCTCCAGAGTTGTCACCCTGTGCCTGTGGTGGATAGACTAAAATCCAAATTCCCTGATAATCATGCCAAGAAGGTCCTTTTTCAGGTACTTCCTGTTATAGGGTGACTCTGTGTCTGTGTTTCCATATCGTGCTCTTGAGTTGTCGCCCTGCCTCATGCTCCTCTGGTGGAGACTACAAGCTGCAATGCCAATACACATCGCTCAGGGAAGGTCAACTGTTGTCACCGTCAGAATCAGCTACCCGTCAGATTAGGTAACGGAAGTGACGTTCCGTCAGCTGAATACTTGCTGCGCATGCGTAGGGGATTTGCTAATGTGACAGAACACCAGCAGTCAGAAGGTGGCAGCGGACATCTTACTACACCCAGCTACGTCTTGAATTTCACAGTAATATAAACTGAGCAGATATAAAGTAATAAACTGAGCGGATATAAATAAATATAGTATAAAGATATCTGTGATGCTGTTATGAATGTTACATTTGGAAAGAAGCTGGACGCCAGCAGTAGGAAGGTTGCGGAGGCCATCTTGGTACACCCAACACTGCTTAGCGCTAAACCTTTAGGCTTTGAACAAATGTAACATGAAAGCAGCATGACAGATCTCAATATACTATACTGCTCAAAAAAATTAAAGGAACACTTTTTAATCAGAGTATAGCATCAAGTCAACCAAACTCCTGGGATATTGATCTGGTCAGTTAAGTAGCAGAGGGGGTTTTTTATCAGTTTTAGCTGCTTTGGTGTTAATGAAATTAACAACAGATGCATTAGATGGGCAACACTGAGACAACCCCCAAAACAGTAATGGTTTTACAGGTAGGGGCCATTCACATTTTTTCCCTACTCATTTTTTCGGACGGTTTTTCACTAGTTTTGCATTTGGCTGGGGTCAGTGTCACTACTGTTAGCATGAGGCAATACCTGGACCCTATAGAGGTTGCACAGGCAGTCCAACTCCTCCAGGATGGCACATCAATATGTACCATTGCCAGAAGGTTTACTGTGTCTCCCAGCACAGTCTGAGAGCATGGAGGAGATTCCAGGAGACAGGCAGTTACTCTAGGAGAGCTGGACAGGGCCGTAGAAGGTCCTTAACCCATCAGCAGCACCGGTATCTTCTCCTTTGTGCAAGGAGGAACAGGATGAGCCCTGCCAGAGCCCTACAAAATGACCTCCAGCAGGCCAGTGGTATGAATGTCTCTGACCAAACAATCAGAAACAGACTTCATGAGGGTGGCCTAAGGGCCCGATGTCCTCTAGTGGGCCCTGAGCTCACTACCCGGCACCATGGAGCTTGACTGGCATTTGCCATTAAACACCAGAATTGGCAGGTCTGCCACTGGCACCCTGTGCTTTTCACAGATGAGAGCAGATTCACCCTGAGTACATATGACAGACGTGAAAGGGTCTGGAGAAGTCGCAGAGAACGTTATGCTTCCTGCAACATCGTTCAGTAAGACCAGTTTGGTGGTGGGTCAGTGATGGTCCGGGGAGCCATATCTATTGAGGGACGCACAGACCCCTACAGGATAGACAATGGCACCCTGACTCCCATTAGGTATCGGGATGAAATTCTTGGACCCATTGTCAGACCCTACGCTGGTGCAGTGGGTCCTGGGTTCCTACTGGTGCATGACAATGCCCGGCCTCATGTCGCGAGAGTATGCAGCCAGTTCCAGTAGGATGAAGGAATTGATACCATCGAATGGCCCCCACGCTCACCTGACCTAAATCCAATAGAACACCTCTGTAACATTATGTTTCGGTCCATTCGACGCCGCCAGGTTGTGCTTCAGTCTGTTCCGGAGCTCCGTGATGCCCTGGTCCAGACCTGGGAGGAAATACCCCAGGACACCATCCGTCGTCTCATCATACTCACTCGGTCACTATGAGATTTGTTTTCTGTATTCTGGAAAAACCTGGTTGATCCTGCAGCTCTCTATCTCCCCCTTCTGCCCATGTCCCCAATTCAGCTAGGGATTTTGCAGGTGTGGTTCAATTCTGCACATGCTCAGTTTTCAGTGAGTTTCTATGCTGAGGATTTCCTTCCTATCACATCTGAGCAGCCCATGTGACTATAAAGTCACACATGTGGGTGTGTGCACAGTGGTAAAAGACAGCCCACTCCCTCCCTTTTCTATGCCCACTAACAAGCTAGACACAATGGGGGGCGGGATATTACATGTAGATTACTGGAGGCTTCATCTCCCTCTTATTTTAAGACACAGGCTGGAGGGGAGTGACACAGCCTGTGACTGGCAGAAATCTGCCCACACCACTTCAATGTCAAAAAATAATAAAGATTTAGTTTCAAACATATATTTGAACGACAATTTAAAACAGTTTATTGATATTATGTATTATTTAAGAGATATAGAGGCTGCGGGCATGGTACAGGAGATGCAGGGGTTGCGGGCATGGTACAGGAGATGCAGAGGCTGCGGGCATGGTACAGGAGATGCAGAGGCTGCGGGCATGGTACTGGAGATGCAGAGATTGCGGACATGGTACAGGACATAATGTAGAAAAATTTCCGCGCTAATGTGATGAGTGAGAAAAACAAATAAATAAAAGCAGCTAGCACAAAATCAACTAACAGTGACTCAAACAAGCAATATAAAACCAAAGTGCAGCGCTAAAAATACCAATATTCATAAAAAATATATAAAAAGTATGGGTAGTGTCCAAATAAATGAGTACAGTCCCACATAAATTAGTGCAAAGTAAAGATGAATCCGCATGCAAGATATTCCAGGGAGGGAATTCTTTCCCGTGACAACAAGGATAAGTGTGAGAGGTGATCAGGTATAGTAAGCAGCTTACCGAATTTCCGTGGCTGCTCAAATGAATGAGTCAGCCTCTCCCGGCTAATAATCAAACCAATATGGTCAGATGTTAGACTCAAGTGTTTCAGAGCTCCGTAGTTGCTTTTCCATATAAGAGGGACCGCCTCTCCAGATGGGTGGTAGAATGAGTGTGATTAAGGGATGTTAGGCTTAGCACTCCTCAGTAAACTGCACTACAAGGGGGGTGAAGATTTATGGTCACACAAGGAAGATAACTTTCTCAATCACAGTGATCGATGACATTGCTAATCAGGAGGCAGAGCAGTGAAAGCCCGCACACTGCAGGAGGTAAGCTGGTCCAAACTGCAGGAGGTACGATATACAGAGGAGCGATCACACAAATCTGTGGCTATTCCCCCCGCTCGCACTCTGTCCCCCATCTCCTCCTCCTCCTGGGTCTCTCTCCCGGCTCCGGTATTGGTTCTCTCTCTCCCAGCCCGGTGCCCAGTCAGCACCATAAAACTGATTCCCACTCGATGTTCTCGGCTATCGCTTCACCTGCCTGAATCCAGACCAGCTGTAAGGGGGGGGGGGGATCTATATAGAGGACCTCACCTCTGGCTCTGAGGAAGAGGCACGGCCTCGAAACGCGTCAGCCCCCTGCTTCCAGTAAAGACGTTGATCCTCTGGTAGGAGGCAGGTGTATGGAATTGATGTGCCTGAACTTCATGTTTGTTTGTGAGTATTTGATTTTAAACTATTTTATCCAAATAAACTTGCTGAGGATAATGCGCTAGGCTGGTGCGCCCTTCTTTTGCTTTGTATTTTCAGTGTTTGGTCGACCACCCTGGTCGTAAGGGGCAGCAAAGCCTAGCCATCATGGATGCCTAATATCAGCACGAGTTCCAGGATTGAGACAGCCTGAGGACCAGGTTCCGAGCGCAGGAAAGGGGGTGCTGTCCAGCACTTATCTTTTTTTGCAATATAGAGGACCTCACCTCACCCTGGCCTGCTGTAATGGAGGATCTATGGGGGACCTGCCCTAGCCTTCTCTAAAGGGTGATATATGGGGATCCTGCTCTAAAGAGGATCTATGCCATAGATCCTCTTTAGAGCAGAGCCCTGTGATCGGTGTGCGGCCTTAAAAGAATAATGTTTACTTTGATAATTGTTTATTTATTTAAAAATGTTTTAATGTTTGTTTACATTAATTTATAAAAGTGTGTGTATATGTATATGTGTATGTATGTATGTATGTATATATATATATATATATATATATATATATATATATATATATATACATACACACGCATGTATATTGACCCCCCAAAATAATACCTTGCCACCCCTTTGCCACCCCTGTTTTAAAAGTCTAGCTACGCCACTGGGTCCAGAGAAGCTGACTGAGAGGGGAGACACTGGAGGATCTTTCTCTGCAGTACAGTGAGTACAGAATATTGTGTCAAGGAGCCTGACCTGAGAGGGCCACCCCTGTTACTAGGATAGTTAGTGGACAGGTGTCAGTTGAAAGGGGATGCTAGTGAAAGTGTCCTGAACATAAGTTATCATACACCAAGTCGTCTTATTATGAAGTGAAGAACAAGAGACTTAACCCTTTCTACACTTGTGGCAGTTTAGCTGTTTCCAAATAATCTAGAAGGCCTGAAGATAGAAGTCCTCAACTAATGTGAATAGTTCAACTGGAGTATCTCACTATTCCCTTCTCCTATCCCAGTTCCAAATAAATACCAAAAAAAAACAATACCCCTAAACTGTTTATTTGTGTGATGAGCCATCAAAAGCAAGGAGGGATCCACAGACTATATCTCAATGTAAAGTCAGTGACGTAGTCTTCTACGGGCCTGCGACCCTGCTGAAGAACATGCAGCGCAGCTTCTGCGGTGGAGGATCGCTGCGGGTCATCATAGAGCTGTGCCATGGCCTCAAAAAATGACCGCAAGGAGTTTAAATGGGGGCTGCCCTCTTCAAGGAGCCGATGAGCCCAGGACTGGGGTTCGCCTAGGAGCAGGGAGATAACAAACCCCACCTTGGTGGTCTCCAAAGAAAAGGTTTGAGGTTGCAGGGAGAAATACAGCTGGCAGGCGTTGCGAAAGGTGCGGAATTTACCGCGATCCCCGGAATATTTTTCGGGAGCAGGAACTGGAGGTTCTTGTGGCAGCATCAGAAGATCTTTGGGCCAGGATGGCTGAAACAGGGCCGATCCTAGGGTCACAGGCGCCTGGGTGCAGAAATTTTTCTGGCGCCCCGACATGGGCATGCTCATCTTACTAACTCCTCCCCTTTACAAATGTTTCCATGGCAATGGCTCAAACACAGAGATGCTCCCCTAAGAAGTCTTCCTCACCCCGGGACCCTCCCACAATCTCTTAACAATAAACAAATGACAGTAAGAGAAGCAGAGTACTCTAATGGGAACTGGAGGGGGGTCTATCTAATGGACACAGAGAGGGAATCTGTTAGAGAGTCTGTTAGACAGAGTCCCCAGACAGGAGATGGTAAGAGACTGAAGACTTGATACAAGAGATGGTCAGAGACTGCGGATATGATACAAGAGATCAATGCATTGATGCAGCCTCATCAGTGCCCACCAAATGCAGCCTCATCAGTGCCCACCAAATGCAGCCTCATCAGTGCCCACCAAATGCACTCTGATCACACCCCCCTAAATACCCCCCAGTCTGCTCACACACTACAGTCTTTCTTTACATTACAATATCTCCCCTGCCTGGGGACACTTACTTTTGTCAGGCTCCAGAATGAGGACACATCAGGGGACAGCTTCAGACATCAGGCTCACTACAGGCTCCTGGGGGAGGAGCCGAGTGCAGAGGGGTGGATAGTGGATTGTGTATAGTGCTGTATGTCGCCGACGCCTCCTGTGTGACTTGGTGTCAGGCTCCAGAGACGAGAGGGGATACGACGGGGGACAGCTAAAGACACCGGACGCACTATAGGTTCATGGGGGAGGGGAGGAGCTGAGTGCAGAGGGGTGGAGCCCTTTCCATAGTGCTGCATGTGGATGTTCTGATTGGCCCTCCGCTGTGGCCAATGGAGAGGGAATAGGAGTGGACTAAAGCAGGTGTGAGCCGCTCTCTCTTCTCCGGCACTGATAACGGGGGGGCACTCTAGAAGCCCGCAGCTCGCCTCTCCCCCTGTGTCACAGTGCCGGCCCTGGGTATGCCACTGCCGCTGGAGGAGGAGAGGAGGACTCTGCCACTGGAGCTTCGGCGCCCCTCCTCCGCCTCAGCTCGCAGCGCCTGGATGCCGTGCACCCCATGCACCCGCCCAGGATCGGCCCTGGGCTGAAGTACAGAAGAGAACACTTTGCAAAGATACTTTGTTCAAAGGACACTTTGTGAAGATCCTTTTGGGCCAGTGGGCCAGTAAAAAGAAGTTTGTTCGAGTTGCTACCTTGTGAAAGAGGGGTAGTGACTCATTGTCTCTTCAGAGAGGGGGTGCCAGAGTGAAGGATCCCTTGAGGAGCTTTACAGAGACTCACAAGTTAGGCAAGTTTGCTCAGGTACCAGCAAAACAGCTTGCCGCCAGGAGAAGACAACACTGTGAACACCAGTCGGGTGGACTCTGCATTTCTTCATTCTGAACTTGTGGGATTGACTATAAAAGGAGAGAGAGTCAGTGCCCTGGTATCTAACTGTTAACTGTGCATATTATTAGTCAAAACATGGTTCCCAGAAGGAATCATTGGTAAAGTGTTAGCTAGTCAGCTTGGCAGGATTTGTTTTGTTTGCCTATTGCAGGCACACAACAGAACGTCGAGTCAAGCGTGCCCTTAGGGGGCTGGCAGTGATGGAGATAGAGATGATGTTGGTGAGAAGGTCGCCTCTGAGGAGAGGGCAGTCTCACCGTAAGAAGGTAGGATATGTAAATTTCCATGTGCTTAACTTTTCTCTTTTTTTTTTCTTTGCAGGCTTGCACTAATGACATTGGCTGGGAAGAGGTTCAACATCAGGGGCGATCAAAGGGTTAAATGTGTGCCTAGCCAGTGTTTGTGTATTGTGGGAGATGCTTTTACTTTGCAGGGACACAAACTCCATCCCTTCCTTCCTGTCAGAATGGTGATCTGCATTGTTTACCGTTTTGTCTCTCTGCCTAACAATTGGCGGGTACCGGAAGACATTGGATCCCGATGTGTGTAATCACAGTGGAAGCGAGCTGCCGCGCATGCGTGTCCTCTACCCGGAAGAGTCTATGCAGCCAGTATATATAGAGTCAGGTATATATATATATATATATATATATATATATATATCTATACATGATCTGGCGCACAGTTGCCGCCCTGTAGCAGTAAAACTGCTATAGGAGGGACCTTAATTGGTTAAACACTTCCTGTTCTAGGATGACAACACCGTCCATCCACAGAAACAGTATAATGAGCACTGTCACAGTAGGACAGGCAGTGTGTTAAGACTGCAGAATATTTCCCTCTCAGTTATTGGGATGAGAAGAGGGGGTGGGGTTTTGTAATCCTAACACACTTCCTGTCCCAGGGTGACAACACTGTTCCTCCATAGATACAAGACAATGAGTGTTGTCACTTTAGGACAGCAACATTTTCTCCCTCTGTTATTGGGATCAGAAGAGGGGGTGGTGTTCTGTATTCCTAACACACTTCCTGTCCCAGGATGACAACACTATTCCTCCATAGATACAGTACAATGAGCGTTGTCACCCCAGGACAGGAAGTGTGTTAAGACTGCTGAACATTTTCTCCCTCTGTTATTGGGATGAGAAGAGGGGGTGGTGTTCTGTAATCCTAAAACACTTCCTGTCCCAGGGTGACAACACTGTTTCTCCATAGATACAGTTTAATTAGCGTTGTCACCCTAGGAGTATGTAACTAGCAGAATCAATGGATGAAAATAAAGTATTAGAAAAAAAACAACCCTGATCTTTTAGATGTAGCAGAATGGACTTGATATTGGTTTGCTATATTTCTTTGTTTATTTAGATTTTGGAAATGTTGATATATTCAGTTTAGGCTTAAAAAAACAAAAACAAATGCAGCCCCCACACCTAAGACTGGTAACCTGCAATATTTATGTATTTGGCTTTGGATACGCATGTGTCCCTTTTATGAAGAGTCATCTCTCGGACATGATTTTGGGATGATCTTATGTTGGATGTTGCTCAGCAGAATTTTTTGTCTGGTTGCTCTCTGTGCCGGGCCGCCCGTCTCCCTCCATATGGAACCTATTGCATTCCAGAGCTGCGGCACATGTGGGATCCATGAAACGCGGAGGGGCGGCAGTGACTCAGCAAGTGTATTAGTCACTATGACTGGCCAATCAGACTCCAGGCTGAAGGAGGTGTGCCCCCTCCCCCTCCGATGGGGGCCAGATGGTGAGTTTAGGGCCCGCTTACAAAAACATGTTTATCGATTACCTCGGGTATGGGGCGTTAAGGTGGCCACAGACATCTAAGGGTCAGCTCTTCAGCATTGCGTCTAGTGTGATAATATATTATATAATGTATACTAAACATTATAATATATAATACGAGTGAGCTTCATTATAAACCAAAACGCCAGCTCCGCCCCAAAACCGCATTACTGGTTAGCGCCAATAGAAAACTCACTTTTATTAAAGTGGACATGGAATCAGATATATTTTCATAAAGTTAGGTAATGTGTCACTGTAGACTTCCAGATATGTTTTACCCCTCCCCAACGAGAGAGAAGAGAGAAGAGAGAAGAGAAAAGAGACTTTGAGAGCACATGTCACATGACATGGGTAATTCAATGGTTCCTTATGAGAGCCATCTTAACTGGTCTATCTTGTGTTGGACCAACTTTGGAAAAGGTTCCTGCACTACTTTGGACCGACTTTGGTCTGATTTCAGCCCATTGAATATCATTGAATTTGTATCCAACGCGGATCAGTAGCTTAACTGATCCAACTTGTGACATGCGACTTGTGTGAAATGTTAGCATTGCAAAATGTATTGGAAAAAAAAAAACAAATTCATACCAGACCCAAGTTGCACTCATCTCAAGTCGGATCCTGCTTATTAAAGTCTGTTGCAAGGCAAAGTCGGATCGGAAGTCATGGGACGTTCAGGTCAGAGCAGTGTGAACCCGGCCTAAGGACTTCATCTCTGATTAAAGCCTGAGGACAGCTTTTGACTAATAAAAGGGTGGAGCTTCCTGGAAAATTATATTATTATTGTATATTGTCACATTTCAGTAGTACAGCCAGCAACCTCCAATTAAAAGCCAACCGTAAAGTGATCCTGATGTCACGCAGCCATCTTCCCTTCCTACGTCATTGGGAGTCCGCTGTCTCTTCCTACTTATTTGAGGTGGGAAGGTGCAGGAATTGGGGTGATCTGAGGCATGAAGGTGCAGGAATAAGGGTGATCTGAGGTGTGAAGGTCCAGGAATTGGGTCTCATCTGAGGCCTGAAGGTCCAGGAACTGGGTCTCCCCAGAGGCATAAAGATACTGGGATAAGGATGATTTGAGGTGTGAAGGTACAGGAATTGGGGTGATATGAGGTGGAAAGGTACTGGGATTGGGGGGATCTGAGGTATAAAAGGTGCAGGAATTGGGGTTGATTTGAGGTGTGAAGGTGCAGGAAGTGGGGTTATGTGAGGCATGAAGGTCAAGGAATTGGGATGATCAGAGGTGTGAATGTGTAGATATCAGTGTTGATCTAAAGGGTAAAGGTCCTGGAATTGGGATGATGGGAGGTGTAAAGGTGTAGGTATAGGGGTTGATCTGAGGGGTAAAGGTGCAGAAATTGGAATAATCTGAGATGTGAAGGTGCAGGAATTGGGGTGATCTGAGGTGTGAAGGTGCAGGAATTGGGGTGATGTGAGGGGTGAAGGTACAGGAATTGGGGTGATCTGAGGGGTGAAGGTGCAGGAATTGGGGTGATCTGAGGTGTGAAGGTGTAGAAATCTGAGTTGATCTGAGGGGGGAAGGTTCAGGTATCAGTAATGATCCGAGGGGTGAAAGTTCAGGAATTGGGGAGATCTGAGGTGTGAAGGTGCAGGAATTGGGAGGAATGAGCTATGAAGGTGCAGGAATTGGGGTGATCTGAGGTGTGAAGGTGCAGGAATTGGGGAGATCTGAGGTGTGATAGTGCAGGAATTGGGGTGATCTGAGGTGTGAAGGTGCAGGAATTGGGGTGATCTGAGGTGTGAAGGTGCAGGAGTTGGGGTGGTCTGAGGTGTGAAGGTGCAGGAATTGGGGTGGTCTGAGGTGTGAAGGTGCAGGAATGGGGAGGATCTGAGGTGTGAAGGTGCAGGAATTGGGGTGATCTGAGGTGTGAAGGTGCAGGAGTTGGGGTGGTCTGAGGTGTGAAGGTGCAGGAATTGGGGTGGTCTGAGGTGTGAAGGTGCAGGAATGGGGAGGATCTGAGGTGTGAAGGTGCAGGAATTGGGGTGGTCTGAGGTGTGAAGGTGCAGGAGTTGGGGTGGTCTGAGGTGTGAAGGTGCAGGAATTGGGGTGGTCTGAGGTGTGAAGGTGCAGGAATTGGGGTGGTCTGAGGTGTGAAGGTGCAGGAATGGGGAGGATCTGAGGTGTGAAGGTGCAGGAATTGGGGTGATCTGAGGTGTGAAGGTGCAGGAATTGGGGAGATCTGAGGTGTGATAGTGCAGGAATTGGGGTGATCTGAGGTGTGAAGGTGCAGGAATTGGGGTGATCTGAGGTGTGAAGGTGCAGGAGTTGGGGTGGTCTGAGGTGTGAAGGTGCAGGAATTGGGGTGGTCTGAGGTGTGAAGGTGCAGGAATGGGGAGGATCTGAGGTGTGAAGGTGCAGGAATTGGGGTGATCTGAGGTGTGAAGGTGCAGGAATTGGGGTGGTCTGAGCTGTGAAGGTGCAGGAGTTGGGGTGGTCTGAGGTGTGAAGGTGCAGGAATTGGGGTGGTCTGAGGTGTGAAGGTGCAGGAATTGGGGTGATCTGAGGTGTGAAGGTGCAGGAGTTGGGGTGGTCTGAGGTGTGAAGGTGCAGGAGTTGGGGTGGTCTGAGGTGTGAAGGTGCAGGAGTTGGGGTGATCTGAGGCGTGAAGGTGCAGGAATTGGGGTGATCTGAGGTGTGAAGGTGCAGGAATTGGGGTGATCTGATGTGTGAAGGTGCAGGAATTGGGGTGGTCTGAGGTGTGAAGGTGCAGGAGTTGGGGTGATCTGAGGCGTGAAGGTGCAGGAATTGGGGTGATCTGAGGTGTGAAGGTGCAGGAATTGGGGTGATCTGAGGTGTGAAGGTGCAGGAATTGGGGTGATCTGAGGTGTGAAGGTGTAGATATCAGTGATGATCTGAGGGGTAAAGGTCCTCGAATTAGGATGATCTGAGGTATGAAGATGTAGGTATAGGGGTTGATCTGAGGGGTAAAGGTGCAGGAATTGGAATAATCTGAGGTGTGAAGGTTCACAAATTGGGGTGATGTGAGGAGTAAAGGTGCAGGAATTGAGACTAACCGGATGATGGGGATGATCTTAAGAAGAAGACTACAGCGCTCTATTAATGACTGCCATGTCAATTTTCTAACCATTCCATAATATATTCAAAACTAAAAATGAAAGTCTGCATTTCCATATTGTAAGATACATACATACAGTATTTCACAAAAGTAAGTACACCCCTCACATTTCTGTAAATATTTTATTCTATCATTACATGTGACAACACTGAAGAAATGACACTTTGCTAGTAGTAATTTAGTGAGTGTACAGTAGAGCCCTGCGTGGGACTGTTTTATTAAACCCACACCCGCTGAATGTATGACCAGGACCGCCCGCACCCGCAATGTTTGTGTTCCACTCCCGCCCGCACCCGCAATGTTTGTGTCCACTCCTGCGGTTTTGCCCTATACTCGCCGTATAAGACTACCCCCTCTTCTGAGGCAACACCATTTCATATCATCAGTGGAGCCATCACGTCCCTATTAAATATTTTAGCCCGCTGGATGTGCCCTAATATGTACTGTAGCTTCTGCTACATACAGAACTTCTCTATTATTAATAGTGTAGCCCGCTGGATGAGTATACAATAAGCTTCAGCTACTTACAGAACCGTCCCTGTGCTGTAATACTCTATGTACCACGCTGAGCACAGGGACATTCTGTAAGTTGCCAAAGGTACTGTATACACATCCAGCGGGCTAACATTTTTAATATGGATGTTCTGTAACTAGCTGAAGCTATAGTACTTGGCGTATAAGACAACCCCTGATTTTTGGGGTAAATTTTTTAATTATAAAAAAAGTCATCCTATACGCAGGAAAATACGCTACACCAAATTGCACCGTTCCCCGCAGGTCTCCCAAAAATGTTTTGACCGCCCACTCCCACCCGCGGCGGAGGTAAAACCGCCCGCTCCCCCAAGATTTGCATTGGGTCCCGCGGGAGCCCAAACCCAATGCAGCCCTCTAGTGTACAGCTTGTATAAGGCTCCTTTTACACAGGCGGTCTCCCCGACGCAGTCTGTTTTGCTCAGCGGGGATCGATTTGCCGATCCCCGCTGAGCAGGCAGATGACAGCTCGTCTCCGCTCTGTGTGCAGAGACGGAGCTGTCAGAGCCTCGCTCTCCTCTATGGGAGATCAGATGAGAATGGACCGCCTGTCCGTTTTTATCTGCTCCTATCCGATCCTCCAGATGGATGGAAAATTGGGTTTCCATCCGTCCGGATTTCAGGGACAGGATTGGATCGGATTGAAGGGGGTGTAAGTGGAGATGTCTCTGCTGAAATCCGCCGCTCCATAGGGGTGCATGGAGCATCCGATCAGGTCCTGACAGGTGGATCGGATCGCCTGTGTGAAAGGAGCCTAGTGTAAATTTGCTGTCCCCTTAAAATAACTCAACACACAGCCATTCATGTCTAAACCGCTAGCAACAAAAGTGAGTACACCTCTAGGTGAACATGTCCAAATTGGACCGAATTACCATTTTCCCCGGTGCCATGTGGCTTCATAGGTGTGCGCAGCCTATTGCATTAGGGTTTGCACCCCAAAGTTTAAATACACATGCATGTGTTTGCCTACATGTATATGGCCCCGGTACATTACTCTCCCTGCTGGCAAAGTGAAATAGAAGTGTGTGGCACTTCTCTTATGGCAGAGCAGGTCCGAGGGAGATCTTTCCCATCTCCTCACTGGCAAACAGAGCAATAATGCTAATGTGCCCTAGGTGATTAGGGTGTGCGCAGGCCTATGTGTGGCTTGTTAGTGTTACAAGGTCTCAGGTGTGAATGGGGAGCAGGTGTGTTACATTGGTGTTATCGCTGTCACTCTCTTATACTGGTCACTGGAAGTTCATAATGGCACCTCATGGCAAAGAACTCTCTGAGGATCTGAAAAAAAGAATTGTTGCTCTACATAAAGATGGCCTAGGCTATAAGAAGACGCTGAAACTGAGCTTGGCCAAGACCATACAGCGGTAAAAAAGGACAGGTTCTACTCAGAACAGGCCTTGCCATGTTCGACCAAAGAAGTTGAGTGCACGTGCTCAGCGTCATATCCAGAGGTTGTCTTTGGGAAATAGACGTATGAGTGCTGCCATCTTTGCTGCAAAGCTTGAAGGGATGGGGGGTCAGCCTGTCAGTGCTCAGACCATACGCCGCACACTGCATCAAATTGGTCTGCATGGCTGTTGTCCCAGAAGGAAGCCTCTTCTAAAGATGATGCACAAGAAAGCCCACAAACAGTTTGCTGAAGACAAGCAGACTAAGGACATGGATTACTGGAACCATCTCCTGTGGTCTGATGAGACCAAGATAAACGTATTTGGTTCAGATGGTGTCCAGCGTGTGTGGCGGCAATCAGATGAGGAGTACAAAGACAAGTGTGTCTTGCCTACAGTCAAGCATGGTGGTGGGAGTGTCATGGTCCGGCACTGTGGAGCTACATAGGTACATAGTTAGTGAGGTTGAAAAAAGACATCCGTCCATCCAGTTCAACCTATGATGTGTGTGTGTTTATGTTAACCGTACATTGTATACCCCTGTATGTTGTACATTGTATACCCCTGTATGTTGTGGTCTTTAAGGTGCCCATCTAATAGTTTTTTGAAACTATCGATGCTCCCTGCTGATACCACTGCTCGTGGAAGAGAATTCCACATCCTTACTGCTCTGACAGTGAAGAACCCCCTGCGTATTTTAAGGTTAAACCGCCTTTCCTCTAGTTTTAGTGAGTGGCCACGTGTCTTATTGTATTCCCTTTCTCTGAATAGGTTTTTCCATATGCTAGGGTCACCAGTACAGTATTTGTACATTGATATCATATCCCCCCTCAATCGTCTCAAGAGCTACAATTCATTGAGGGAACCATGAATGCCAACATGTACTGTGACATACTGAAGCAGAGCATGATCCCCTCCCTTCGGAGACTGGGCCGCAGGGCAGTATTCCAACATGATAACGACCCCAAACACACCTCCAAGACAACCCCTGCCTTGCTAAAGAAGCTGAGGGTAAAGGTGATGAACTGGCCAAGCATGTCTCCAGACCTAAACCCTATTGAGCATCTGTGGGGCATCCTCAAATGGAAGGTGGAGGAGCACAAGGTCTCTAACATCCACCAGCTCTGTGATGTCATCATGGTGGAGTGGAAGAGGACTCCAGTGCCAACCTGTGAAGCTCTGGTGAACTCCATGCCTAGGAGCGTTAAGGCAGTGCTGGAAAATAATGGCGGCCACACAAAATATTGACACTTTGGGCCCAATTTGGACATTTCCACTTTGAGGTGTACTCACTTTTGTTGCCAGCGGTTTAGACATTAATGGCTGTGTGTTGAGTTATTTTGAGGGGACAGCAAATTTACACTGTTATACAAGCTGTACACATGAAAAGATATAATAAAATATTTACAAAAATGTGAGGGGTGTACTCACTTTTGTGAGATACTGTATACTAAGAAACATGCCAAAGCCTTCTGGTCAGGCCATAGGTGTGAATAAAAAAAAAAAAGAATGTTTTTAACCGCTTGCCGACCGCCGCACGACTATTTACGGCGGCGGTCAGCCCCTCACAGGCAAAGCGATGTAGGGGTACGTCGCTAGCCTGTGAGAGTCTAGGGAGAGAGCTGCCGGAGGCGTGCGGTCACGGACCCCCCCGCGCGTGTGCCCGGCGGACCCGATGTCCGCCGGTCACTCGCAATCGTCCGTTACAGCAGGAGAAAGGCAGGCGGCTAATGTAAACAAGCCGCCTGTCATTCTCCCCTGTGTAGGAATGGTGATCATACGGTTCTACTATGTAGGACCGTTGATCACTGTTCCTACACCTCAAGCCACAGCCAATCACAGTTAGAAGCACGCCCCTAGGGACACACTTATCCCCTCCCTCTCCAAAAAAGTTAACCCCTTCACTGCCAGTGTAATTTTAAAGTAACAGTGCATATGTATAGCACTGATTACTGCAGTAATGTCACTGGTAACCCCAAAAGTGTCAAAAATGTCAGTCAAGGGTCCGATCTGTCCGCCCCAATGTCGCAGTCTCGCAAAAACAATCGCAGATCGCCACCATTACACGTTAGAAAAAAACAACAAAAATGACAAAAATCTTTCCCTTAGTTAGTAAACGCATTAATTTTTGCGTAAACCAATCAAAATACGCTTTTTGCAATTTTTTTTACCAAACATAGGTAGCAGAAAACAAATTGCCCTAAAATGTTAAAAAATTTTGATTTTTACATTTTTTTTGGGGGGGGGGGGGGAATTTCATATAAAAAAATGTGAAAAATATTGTTATTTTTGCAAAATTGTCGCTGCTTTTTTGTTTATAGCGCATGATCAGAAAATCGCACAGGTGATCAAATACCACCAAAAGAAAGCTATGTTTGTGGGAAAAAAAGGACGTCAATTTCATTTGTGTACAGCATCGCACGACTGCGCAATTGCCCGTTAAAGTCACGCAGTGCTGAATCGCAAAATAGGCCCTGGTCAGGAAGGGGGTAAAATCTTCCGGGGCTTAAGTGGTTAAAGCTGGAATGGCCGGTCCAAAGCTGGGTGGCCAGCATCTCTGACCTAAAGATGGACGCTTTGCATCTGCGAGTACACCAAAATGTCAAGGTCAACATTGCAGCGCTGAGGTCCTGGATTGAGTTGCTCCTCTCCAGCTGCGACTGATGTGAATAGTTCACTGTAAAATGGAGTAAATACTGTTTTTGAGTCTTTCCAGAAGGTTTCCCCACACCCTGCTATGTAGATAGAACATGTTGGCTACCATGGCGTGACATAATGGTTGAGTTATCTCAGAAAACAGGAATCTATCATAACAAGAGATTGTCCTGACTGCTGAGAATGTCAGCTGTCCTCAGGCAAGTTCTAAACTTTGTGCAAACTTCACCTTGTACCTTCCTCGTCACAATCCCGGGGCAGTTCCTCAATTACACAGCAACACATGAACACACCGAGTAGAAATTTTTCTTTTTAGAAAACAAAAGGTAAACATGTACCTGTCCTAAAACAAGACGGTCTCCTCTGTTTTTTTATTTAACCTATGTTTATTTAACGATTGAGCAGGTTTTTCTCTGTGCTCCTGAGTGAGACTTCACTCTTCTCTTCCCTGGTCCTGTGCCGGCAGCTTTCTCCTTTATAGTAGTAGGTTAACCACTTAAGTCCCGGGAGATTTTACCCCCTTCCTGACCAGGGCCTATTTTGCGATTCGGCACTGCGTGACTTTAACGGACAATTGCGCGGTCGTGCGCAGCTGTACCCCAAACGAATTTGACGTCCTTTTTTTCCCACAAACAGAGCTTTCTTTTGGTGGTATTTGATCACCTCTGCGATTTTTTGATCATGCGCTATAAACAAAAAAAGAGCGACAATTTTGCAAAAATAACAATATTTTTCACATTTTTTTATATGAAATTCCCCCCAAAAAAAATGTAAAAATCAAAATTTTTTAACATTTTAGGCAAATTTGTTTTATGCTACATATGTTTAGTAGAAAAAAAATCGCAAAAAAATTTTTGATTGGTTTGCGCAAAAGTTATTGCGTTTACTAACTAAGGGAAAGATTTTTGTCATTTTTTTTTTTAACGAGTAATGGCGGCGATCTGCGATTTTTTTTGCGGTACTGCGACATTGCGGCGGACAGATCGGACCCTTGACTGACATTTTTGACACTTTTGGGGTTACCAGTGACATTACTACAGTAATCAGTGCTATACATATGCACTGTTACTGTAAAAATGACACTGGCAGGGAAGGAGTTAACTTTATTTGAGAGGGAGGGGTTATGTGTGTCCCTAGGGGCGTGATTCTAATTGTGATTGGCTGTGGCTTGAGGTGTAAGAACAGAGATCAACGGTCCTACATAGCAGAACCATATGATCTCCATTCTTACACAGGGGAGAATGACAGGCGGCTTTGCTGTAACGGACGATCGCGAGTGAGCGTCGGACATCGGGTCCGCCGGGCACGCGTGCGCGGGGGGGGGTCCGTGAACGAGCGGGAGCGTGCCTCCGGCAGCGCGCGCTCGCTCCCTAGAGCCTCACAGGCTAGCGACGTAGTACTACGTCGCTTTGCCTGTGAGGGGCTGACTGCCGACGTAAATAGTCGTTAGGCAGTCGGCAAGCGGTTAAAGTGGATGTAAAGTCAGAAGGTTTTTTTTAACTTCATGCATTCAATGCATGAAGATAAAAAGCCTTCTGTGTGCAGCAGCCCGTCTAATACTTACCTGAGTTCCACCTAGATCCAGCGATGTTGCAGGAGTGTCTTGGCTGGCTGGGACTCCCCTCCTCATTGGCTGAGACAGCAGAGCATCGCCATTGGCTACCGCTGCTGTCAAAGTCAGTCAGCCAATGAGGAGAGAAAGGGGGCAGGGCCAGGCTGCAGCTTCATGTCTGAATGGATACATGGAGCTCAAGCTGCTTGCTGTGAGAGCACTTAACAGGAGGGAGGGGCCAGGAGCTCCAAAGAGGGACCCGAGAAGAGGAGGATCTGTGCAAAACCTATTGCACAGAGCAGGTAAGGCCCCTTTGACACGAACGGACCAATCAGGTGCGCCTGTCTGTTTTTCAGGTGCACCTGATTGGGCCACCCATTCTCCTCTATGGAGAGGCGGATCTCAGCGGAGATGTGTCTGCTGACACCCGTCTGTCATCCGATTCTACAAGATCCATTTAAAACAGACGGATGGCGATACGTTCACCATACGTCCAGCGGGTAGGATCGGATGAAAACGGACATGCTGTCCATTTTCATCTGATCTCCTCGTAGAGGAGAGCGGGACTTTGACAGGTCTGTCCCCATGCACAGTGAGCAGAGACGGATCCGTCATCCCCTTGCTCAGCGGGGATCAACCGAGCGATCCCCGCTGAGCTAGCGGAGTCCGCCGAGTAGATCGGCTCCGTGAGAAAGGAGCCTAAGTATAACAGGTTTGTTATTTTTTTTATCTAAAAAAAAAAAAACAAGACTTTATATCACTTTTGTCTGTACATCTCCTATCGATCACAGGAGTACATTTGCCGAATAGGGCAAGCAAAGGGTCACAGTTTGAAGACCATTGCTCCAGAAGCTGGAAATCCCTGAAGTAGATACCACTGCTCCAGTTATCTCCACTAGCTTCCAGATTGGTACAGTGGAGAGCATGATGTCATTGCCCCGTCTCTCCACCTCGGTCAATCACAGAACCTTTTACATTCATTAGGAAAATGCAAATCATTCTCTGATGGGAGCCCATGCCAAGCGAGGTAATGCCAGAGCTCAATTTTGGCCTCATCTGACCACAGCACTTTCTCCCAATCCTTCTCTGAATCATGTAGATGTTCATTGGTAAACTTAAAGTGGAGTTCCACCCTAAAATTATACTTGCCTCCATCTTCTTGCCCCGGGTCACCTGAAAAACAAATGGATAATCGCAATTTTTATTTTTTTTTACTTACCTTGTTTAGAAGAAAATATACTCACCTTACTTCCTCCCCTCAGCGGCTACGGCGATTCGTCACTTCCTGGCTTGCAATGATTCCTGGGAGCTGAACGTCATCGCTCCCAGGAATCAATGCGCCTGCACCGGCCCTGACGTCAGTTCCGGTGCAGGCGCCGTCATACCTTGCTAAACAGCTTCTGGGCATGCCCAGAAGCTGTGCAGGGATGACGCTGCTGCACCGGAAGTGACGGCGGGGCCGGTGCAGTGCATCGTGGGACCGAAGAAGACGGAAGAGGACGCAGAAGAGGATCGCGCTGGCTTCAAGCTGCCCACACCTGAGATGGCAGCGCTGGACAATACATTTTCAAGGTAAGTATTTCTTCTAAAAGGTAAGTGGGGTACCTCAGGGATCTGTACTGGGACCAATTTTGTTTAATATCTTCATAAGTGATATTGCAAAAGGCCTCGATGGTAAGGTTTGTCTTTTTGCTGATGACACAAAGATATGTAACAGGGTTGATGTTCCTGGAGGGAAACGCCAAATGGAAAAGGATTTAGGAAAACTAGAAAAATGGTCAGAACTCTGGCAACTGAAATTTAATGTGGATAAGTGCAAGATAATGCACCTGGGGCGTAAAAACCCAAGGGCAGAATATAGAATATTTGACACAGTCCTGACCTCAGTATCTGAGGAAAGGGATTTAGGAGTAATTATTTCAGAAGACTTAAAGGTGGGAAGACAATGTAATAGAGCAGCACGAAATGCCAGCAGAATGCTTGGATGTATAGGGAGAGGTATAAGCAGTAGAAAGAGAGAAGTGCTTATGCCGCTGTACAGAACACTGGTGAGACCTCACTTGGAGTATTGTGCGCAGTACTGGAGGTCATATCTCCAGAAGGATATAGATACTCTAGAGAGAGTTCAGAGAAGAGCTACTAAACTAGTACATGGATTGCAGGAAAAAACTTACCCAGGAAAGGTTAAAGGACCTTAACATGTATAGCTTGGAAGAAAGAAGAGACAGAGGGGATATGATAGAAACTTTTAAATACATAAAGGGAATCAACTCGGAGAGCATATTTAAAAGAACAAAAATGACCACAAGAGGACACAGTTTTAAATTAGAGGGGCAAAGGTTTAAAAGTAATATGAGGAAGTATTACTTTACTGAGAGAGTAGTGGATGCATGGAATAACCTTCCTGCAGAAGTGGTAGCTGCAAATACAGTGAAGGAGTTTAAGCATGCATGGGATAGGCATAAGGCTATCCTTCATATAAGATAGGGCCAGGGACTATTTATTCATGGGATTCAGATATATTGGGCAGACTAGATGGGCCAAATGGTTCTTATCTGCCGACACATTCTATTGGCGCTTTTCCACTGCATGGAACCGTACCGGTTAGGCACGCTTTTGTGCTTTTCCACTGCTGGTACCGCATGGTATAGGGTCGGAACGGTTCGGTACAGTACGGTATAGGTTTGCTTTTCCACTGCATGGAACCGAACGGTACGGTACGGTACGGCTCTGAAAAAACAATACCTACTCGATTGTGGTTCCAACAGGTACCAAACTGGTACCATATCCCACAATCCTTTGCATGCAGTCACTACTAGCCACTGATTGGTCAGAGAATCACACCCACCCCGTTGTTATGCCACCCACTTAACTTAGTACTACTTTAGTGGAAAAGCAAACCTATACCGTACTGTACCGAACCGTTCCGACACTATACCATGCGGTACCAGCAGTGGAAAAGCAAACCGGGCCAAGCAGGGCCGAGTAGAGCCGAGCCGGCACGAGCCGGTACTTGCAGTGGAAAAGTGCCATATGTTTCTATGTTTCTAAGTGCAACCCGGGACAGTTCAGAGGCTAGCCATTGTGGAATGCACTAGCCCTGACTGTCCCGGGGGTATTTTTATTAATAAAAACTTTCCCAGGGTGGAACTCCGCTTTAAGATAGGCCTGTCCATGTGCCTTCTTGAGAAGGGGGGACTTGCGAGTGCTGCAGGATTTTAATCCATGGCGGCGTATTGTGTTACCAATGGTTTTTTTGGTGACTTTGGTCCCAACTGCCTTGAGATCATTCACAAGCTCCTTCGGTGTAGTTCTGGGCTGATCCCTCACTTTTCTCATGTTCAAGCTTACCCCATTAGGCGAAACCTTGCATGGAGCTCCAGACCGAGAGCGATTGGAAACTATTTAGTATTTCTTCTATTAGCGAATAATTGCTTCAACAGTTGTCTCCTTCTCACCAAGCTTCTTGCTGATGGACTTGTAGCCCATTCCAGCCTTGTGCAGGTCTACAATCTTGTCCCTGATGTCTTTTGACAGCTCTTTGGTCTTGCCCATGAAGGTGGGTTTGAATGGGAGAAAGATTCTGTGGACAGGTGTCTTTTAAAAACATATCAAGTTGTCGTTAGGTGCATCTTCTTAAATTATAATAAATAATTTAAAAATAAAAAAAGTAAAAAATATCTGAATCAAGGTTTGATCTAGGTCAATGCCAGGGTTAGTGTTTGGGTCAAGGTCAGGGTCAAATGTCAAAGGTCGAAGTCAGTATTTTTTGGACAGGATTTTTTTGTAATTAGTATCAGTGTCATTGTGTTTAAGGTAGGATTTAAAAAAAAAAAAAAGCTAAATGGGCACAATTGTTTCTGGACTGTACGACAGGTACATACAACAACTACATACACATATGTGATATCGCTGCAATCATCAGGACCGGGAGAATTTGTTTTTTGGTGGTAGGTTATGGTAGTAGCAAAAAATATACAGCCAAAGTATTAATCAGTACTATGTATGTATGGGTTGTGGCTCTTTAACCTGTAGTAAGTCTACGATAGCTGAAAAGACATTGGCAACAATGATAGAGCACGCTTCTTCTTTGGCCCTAACAGGTGGTTTACTCGATGTTCATTTACCAGTCCAATTTTCTTTTGGAATTCCAAGAAAGCCTTCACAAGAATGTCATCATGATACTGGTTATACAAACGATATGTCTACAAAAATATCAACAGCACAAAATGAAATCACATACAGAATGAAAAGGCAGCCATCAACACAACGTTTTTAATGCAGGTTGTTTTCAGTATATATTATAAAAAAAAAAAAAAATAATGACAATGAAATTAGCAGCAGCAATAGAAAGCAAAAATGATTTTGTTTTTACTATTGTGGGACAGTTTTTCTTTGATAATAATAATAAAAAAAAAAAAAAATCAGAAGATATCCATTACCATTTACCACCAAATGAAAGCGCAAATTGTCCTGAAAAAAACAAGGCATAATTCACCTGGATGTCAGAGCTGCAAAAAGGGGCTTAGGCATTAACCTCCTTAGCGCTATTCCCGAGTGTGAAATTTCAGAGCCATTAGCGGTAACCCCGAGCCACACACCAGCGATGTATCCCAGCAGTGTGCGGTGGCCGGATCTTCCGCCCGATGCTCTGTGCCCCAGCTTCCATCTCCTGCGACGTATTCAAATAGTAAAACACACAAACACACTGATACATTACAAAATAAAATTCACATTAGTTTGCCCCCCCAGTGCCATTTCCTGCAGTTTTACTGTACTATATATATATATATATATATATATATATACACACACACACACACACACAAACATTTATATATATATATATATATATATATATATATATATATATATACACAAACCCAATTCCAAAAAAGTTGGGACACTGTACAAATTGTGAGTAAAAAAGGAATGGACTAATTTACAAATCTCATAAACCTATATTTTATTCACAGTATAATATAGATAACATATCAACTGTTGAAAGTGAGACATTTTGAAATGTCATGCCAAATATTGACTCATTTTGGATTTCATGAGAGCTACACATTCCTAAAAAGTTGGGACAGGTAGCAATAAGAGGCCGGAAAAGGTAAATGTATATATAAGGAACAGCTGGAGGACCAATTTGCAACTTATTAGGTCAATTGGCAACATGATTGGGTATAAAAAGAGCCTCTCAGAGTGGCAGTGTCTCTCAGAAGTCAAGATGGGCAGAGGATCACCAATTCCCCCAATGCTGCGGCGAAAAATAGTAGAGCAATATCCGAAAAGAGGTTCTCAGAGAAAAATTGCAAAGAGTTTTCATCATCTACAGTGCATAATATCATTCACGGATTCAGAGAATCTGGAACAATCTCTGTGCATAAGTATCAAGGCCGGAAAACCATACTGGATGGCGGTGATCTTCAGGCCCTTAGACGGCACTGCATCACAGGAATGCTACTGTAATGGAAATCACAACATGGGCTCAGGAATACTTCCAGAAAACATTGTCGGTGAACACAATCCACCGTGCCATTCGCCGTTGCCGACTAAAACTCTATAGGCCAAAAAATAAGCCAAATCTAAACATGATCCAGAGGCGCAGGCGTTTTCTCTGGGCCAAGGCTCATTTACAATGGACTGTGGCAAAGTGGAAAACTGTTCTGTGGTCAGACGAATCAAAATTTGAAGTTCTTTTTGGAAAACTTGGACGCCATGTCATCCAGACTAAAGAGGACAAGGACAACCCAAGTGGTTCTCAGCGCTCAGTTCAGAAGCCTGCGTCTCTGATGGTATGGGGTTGCATGAGTGCGTGTGGCATGGGCAGCTTACACATCTGGAAAGGCACCATCAATGCTGAAAGGTATATCCAAGTTCTAGAACAACATATGCTCCCATCCAGACGTCGTCTCTTTCAGGGAAGATCTTGCATTTTCCAACATGACAATGCCAGACCACATACTGCATCAATTACAACATCATGGCTGCGTAGAAGAAGGATCCGGGTACTGAAATGGCCAGCCTGCAGTCCATATCTTTCACCCATAGAAAAATTTGGCGCATCATAAAGAGAAAGATGCGACAAAGAAGACCTAAGACAGTTGAGCAACTAAAAACCTGTATTAGACAAGAATGGGACAACATTCCTATTCCTAAAAAAAAAAATCTTATGTAAATAGTTGGTTTGGGCTGCTCATTCTTAAGAATTACATGCAAAATAATTGTACAGCTTTCAGCACCTAAAATTGGAAACAATCATACCGCCAGGGAGGTTAACGTATAAATAAAAGCAAAACTGTTTTTTTTTTTGTTTTGGATGGAGTGGGGAGGGATTAGAACCCCTATCTGTCTTTATTGCTGTGTGAGCCCCCATTAGGGAGATTCACCCTCTCTATTTGTCCTGTTTACCATTATCATTAAAAATTACCGTAAAAGAAATTACCCAAACTTTGCGTTGTCCCCAAAAACGTAATAGAGAGGAATTCTTCCAATGGGTACACTAGTTCAGATGACCTGGGGGATTTCCTCTCACTTCCTGTTTGGCTATGGGGCAGAAAGTGAAGGGAAATCTCCGCAATGGGACACAAATTGGACAAAAAAATCTGACAGGGGTTCTAATCCTATCTTGCTCTATCCAAAAAGAAAAAAAAAAATGTTTTGCCTATAGTTCTACTTTATGATTTGTTTTACCCTTAGGCGCGAAGGGGTTAAAATACACCTATGATAAAATTTTAGACCCTTCATTTCTTTGTGAGTGGGCAAACTTCTACAAAATTTGCAGGGGATCAAATCATTACATTCCTCACTGTATATACAGAGTTAGATTGTCCAAGCTGGACCAATGAAACCATATATAAAATACCATCCTTGGATCCTCCTTTACCCAGCCATAGTCATAATCACAACAAAAAGGTTAAACTTTTTTTCTGCCAAAAGTGGGGTACACACTATAAGAAAAATCGGGCGAATGATCGTCTGATTTTCCTCGTTGTTTCATAGCAAATCGGAACCGATGAAAGAAAATTTGTATGAAAATTCTCGTACGACAAAGAATTTTTTTGTTGTTGTTTATTGTTTCTGATCATGCGCAGTCTTTCTTTTCTGATTTCTCTTGTACAAAAATGGTACACATTAAATGAAAATCGTTTGTTTTTTTCCAGTACAAGAAACGTTTTGGAGTTTGTCTCTTCGAGAATTTTCGTAGGAAAATTTGGAATTGGTTGTCGAATGTTGTGTACACACTATACGAAAATTCTTTGGATGAAAATAATGTGTACCAGCCTTTATTCAGATGTTTGTGATCTCCGTCTACCAGCAGCTAAGACCATTTCAACTGAAAAAAAAGAACAAAAGAAACAATAAAATAGGATAAAAAAAAAACATTATACACAAATATTTTATTATAATATTTTCTGAAAATAAATTATAGTTTGGCATAAAAAAGTGCATAAACATGAAAACAATTTAGCTAGAAAATGATTGAAATACTCATACAGATATTAAAGCGGAGTTCCGGGCACAAAATGGACCTTTTTTTTTTGTGCCCGTCCGCTTGGTCTCCTTAACCTGAAAAGGCATTGGATAGTTAGGTATTTTTTTTTTTTTTTTTTTTTACTTACCTTGTAATTGGAGATCGAATATACTCCCCTATTCTTCACTTCCTCCCTCAGCGCCGCGGCTCTGCCGTCACTTCCTGTCTTGCGATGATTCCTGGGAGCTGAACGTCATCGCTCCCAGGAATCAATGCGACGGCACCGACCCCACTCGTCACTTCCGGGGAAGCTGAATGCCCAGAAGCTGTGGAGGAATGCGGCGCCGCACCGGAAGTGACGAGAGGGGCCGGTGCAGGCGCATTCTGGGAGAAGAAGACGCGGAAGAGGATCGCACCGGCTTCAGCTGCCCACAAGAGAGATGGCAACGCTGTGGAAGAAATTTTATAAGTAAGTATTTCTTCTAAAAGGTAAGTGCGAACCGGGACAGATCAGAGGCTAGCCATTGTGGAATGTGCTAGCCCTGACTGTCCCGGGGGTATGTTCAAAATTTTTTTCTGTGCCCGGAACTTCGCTTTAATAACACATATTATACAATATCACACAGTGCAGGTACAATAAACTCATAGGCCAGCTAATTGAAAATAGCCGTACAAAGGTCATGTGGAGAACAACCAATCAGTGTGCTAAAATCAGACTAGTAGAGGATGCTTCTGACACCGGGGGGGGGGGGGGGGGGCACACTTGTATGAGGCTCCTTCACCTTACTGAATAGGCCTGAAACAAGGTCAAGATCCTCAAATAGTTGTGTATATAGTGGGGGTGCAGAATGGTATTGGAAAAGCTCCCTGGTCTGTTGGCAGTAGAAGACTTAACAACAATTGTGTCAGGTCACGTGGCCCCAAATGTGGCACCAGGTCAAGTGGCCTGAACCCTGCACCATGTTACGTGCCCCCCAAATCACATGCCCTGAACGTGGCACCAAGTCATGTGCCTCTGCTGCAGCACCAGGTCACGTGGCACCAGGACACGTGGTCTGCAGCAGGTTGCCACTAATCGCTGAATCCACAGAAGATGCTGGTGTGTAGGTCACATGACCTAGAGCAGTGATGGCAAACCTTGGCACCCCAGATGTTTTGGAACTATATTTCCCATGATGGTCATGCACTCTGCAGTGTAGTTGAGCATCATGGGAAATGTAGTTCCAAAACATCTGGGGTGCCAACGTTCACCATCACTGACCTAGACCCAGGAACGCCATTATCTCCTTGTGATAGTGGACTGCTTAGTTTATGCTCCTTCCTTAACCACATAAGGTGTGCTTCACAGGGAGCCTGAGAGGACAGAAATATGGGAGCAGCCAGTCGTGGCTTTGTTTTTAAAGGTGCAGGATTCAAATACTGGCTCACTACCAGAGATGTATAGTAACGAAGTAGAACTACTTAAGTACTGTACTTAAGTACCGAAATGCGGTATCTGTACTTTCCTGGAGTAGAATTTTTTTCTCCTACTTCTACTTTTACTTCACTACATTTTTTCCATGATTTCGATACTTCTACTCAAGTATTTTTTTTTTGTGCTGCATAGTTACTCGTTACTTTTAAAAAAATTACCACTGCCAGAACAGTAGATGGAAGTTGCATAAAGCTCAAAAAAATGTGTATAATGTCATTTGTAAATCAACGCATAGGAAAATAAAGGCTGTGTATAATAAAAGCTGCTATACCAAATCTTTCCAATAAAAAGAAAATATGAAACAAACAAATAAATGGTGCTACAGCGCTTAAAGTGCATCAAGAAACTACTAACAAACACAACTTGGCTGTGCGAATAAAGTGCCTGTGCAATCGATATAATATCATTGTTGCCCCCAGTGCCCTGCCCACACTCCACACAGTATCAAAAATAAAGTGACATGAATGTGCTAAAGCCTAAATGCAGTGAAAATAATTATTCCCACAATGTAACAGTAAATTCAATTCATATAAAATATGACAATAAATCACAATAAAATAAGTTATGAAATAAGTTAGGTCAGGTTGAAGTGTGTAAACCTATCTATAACAAAAAGTCCATAAATGAATTCCAGTGTGCAAATCTAAAGTGTCACTTCACTTGTCAGATGCTTCCACCTCCTTCAGTGCTCGAGTGACCGACCAACACACTTAATGGTGGTGGCACTGGTGGATAGCGTCTGGGTGGCACTGTGGCACTGAATGCACTGGTTCAAAAAGCCATATATATTTAATTATTTCAATTCTCAATCTCAATGGTCCTCTCCTCATAAGATATTAATAACTTAAGATTAGGTGATGAACTTCTTGGCGGCCCTGGCAGGATGATGGGGACACCCGCCACTTCTGGAGCCGAGCCGCTGTGATTCCCCAACATGTGACAAAGTGACAGCCAGGAGATCTAGTGGCTAGTGGTGCTCAACAATACCGCTTTTATATATAAAAATTAAATAAAATATACTGACTCACAATTTAGTAGTAGGTAGCGTGTAGCAGTAGGCAGCACAACTCAATTCAATCAATCCCACAGCCTCGCTCGCGCCGCGGCCCGCGGTAGGGCCCTTACTGAGAGGAGTTGTGACACGGGCGGCGGGACTCGGAGCATTTTCTTCGTTATCTCATCTTCTTCTCTATGAGGTGAGTGAGGTGGACCGTGGAGAGGGCCTAATCCTTGCCATGGCAAATGTGCCATTTGAGAATCAAATAATCAATATAAAATATTAATATATTATATACACACGGGTCATGGGTGGCTTTTTTGAACCAAGAAGAGTGAGACTGACGGCTATGATGATTATCCGACCATCCATGTGGCACTGGCAGTGGCACTTGACTTGAGCAAAGCAAATGAGCACTACTAGTGTGAAGGACAGGTGGTGGAAGCATGTTCTGACAAGTTCTTATAATGAAAATAATATAGACAGCTTTTTGAACCAGTGCAGTGCCAGTGCTACTAAGGTGAGAGGCAGAGAGAGAGGCTATCCAGTCCACCACTTTACTTGAGCAGATCACAGAAGAAAGGTGGAAGCATCTGACAGCAAGTGACAGCACTTCTTAGATTGCACACTGGAATTCAGTTATGGACTTTTCCTTATAAAGTTTAGTTTACACACTTAAACTTTCACCTAACTTATTCACAATCACAACTTATTTTATTGTGGTATTGTCATATATATTTTATATGAATTAAATTTACATTGTGGGAATAATTTGCACTGCATTTAGCACAGACATGTCACTTTATTTTTGATACTGTGGGCGATGATATTGAATACAAGAAGAATATATATATATATAATTGCAGGCACTTTATTAGCATTTTTAGCACAGCCACTTTGTTAGTAGTTTTTGATGCATTTTTCACTTTAAGCGTTGTAGGTTTGATGAAGCTGGCCTGGCACATCATCATCATCAATTGAGCAAATCAAATCAAACCGCGATTACGAAGACTGCGCATGCTCCTGTTCTGCCTTTTGATCAGCTGAAAAGATGGACGAACCAAAAACACCACCTTCCACCCCTCGCCCTTCAACTTCAAGTGATCTGCCTGGCTGTGAGAGTGAGGAAGCTCAGGAAGGAGACCACCCCTGGCTTTAACCACTTGACCCCCGCTCACTTTGCTGCTACTGCAGCAAAGTGGCTCGTTCCCGTCCAGCGACGTAGACCTACGTCGCTGGACTCCGCCCCTTGTGGGCGGCGCTCGCGCGCCGCCGGAGGCTCGCTCCCGCTGTTTTCAGTCACAGCGGGAGTCGGGCCAGGGGAGGAGCGGCGATCGCCGCTGCTCTTACCCGATCGTCGGGGATCGAGTCTGGAGATCCGCCCGCCTGTGTAAACACAGCGGGCGGATCTCTGAAGTGACAGGCAGGGTCAGATTGCAGGGTTCAGCATAGCTGAACCCTGGATCTGTCCTTGAGTCACTAAGTCACCTCCCCCCCCCCCACACGTCAGTAAGCACCAGGCATACATTAACCTCTCCCTCTCCAATAAAATGAACCCCTTCCCTGCCAGTGTCATTTTTACAGTAACAGTGCATATATATAGCACTGATTACTGTAGTAATGTCACTGGTATCCCCAAAAATGTTAGTCAAGGGTCCGATCTGTCCGCCGCAATGTCGCAGTCCCACAAAAAAAATCGCAGATCGCCGCCATTACGCGTTAAAAAAAAAACACCAAAAATGACAGAAATCTTTCCCTTAGTTAGTAAACGCAATAACTTTTGCGCAAACCAATCAAAATACGCTTATTGTGATTTTTTTTTACCAAACATATGTAACAGAAAACAAATTGGGCAAAAATTTAAAAAAATTTTGATTTAATAATAATAATAAAAAACAATATGATGTTCAAACTTTTGACTTCTTTCTTTAATAACTACATAACACAGTACTTGTACTTCTACTTTCAGTACTTGAGTAGAAATTTTTTTTCAAAACTACTGGTACTTTTACTTTTAGTACTTAAGTAGCAATTTTTTTGAAAAAACTACTTGCAATACTTAAGTAAAAAAAATGTTGAATACTTTAGTACTTCTACTTAAGTAACTTTTTCTGCGAGCACTTCCACTTCTACTCAAGTCACTTTTTGATCGAGCACTTGTACTTTTACTCAAGTAGAAATTTTGAGTACTTTATACAAGTCTGCTCACTACCTAGTGAGGCCACCAATTTCAAAAAAGTATGCATCCAGTGAAGCTGATTTTCCGTCCTTCTAATGGCATTGGGTCAGTGACTCACCAGTGTAGTGAAGGCCGGAATAGGGGACAATATAAATCTTTGTTTTGGGTAGATGTAGGTAAGGCGACTCACCCAGCGCACCCCACTGCTTTCAAATATCAGCCAGGGACTCCAGCAGATTTCCTCCATGGCAATGACGGTTTCTACTTTCCAGTTTGACCACTTTGAGGCTGAGCAACAGTCTCACTCCTCTTGCTGCATTATTTATAATGCCCGACTCCTCATCCTGGGACTTCCAATTCCAACAGAGCCTACCTACTTTTCTTCTGAAAATGCTAGTTGCTTGGCTGTCATGCTGACTCTCCTAATTCAAAACTTTGTCATTGACAAGGACTTATAACCTTCTCTATCTTTCCCAAACTGTATAATTGTTCCGATTGTGTCAGGATAATAGCCAGGTAGCTAGTATTTTCAGAAGGCACTCAGGCATCCTAATTATCCCCTTATGATAGTTTTACATAATGATACATTGTGGGGTGTCATTGCAGAGAACAGATGTTCTACTTCAGAGTTTCTCCACCAGGGTTCCTCCTGAGGTTGCTAGAGGTTCCTTGAGCAATGGGCAATTTCCGCCTCTCAGATACAGTGCCTTGCGAAAGTATTTGGCCCCCTTGAACTTTGCCACCTTTTGCCACATTTCAGGCTTCAAACAAAAAGATATAAAACTGTAATTTTTTGTGAAGAAACGACAACAAGTGGGACACAATCATGAAGTGGAACGAAATTTATTGGATATTTCAAACTTTGTTAACAAATAAAAAACTGAAAAATTGGGCGTGCAAAATTATTCAGCCCCTTTACTTTCAGTGCAGCAGACTCTCTCCAGAAGTTCAGTGAGGATCTCTGAATGATCCAATGTTTACCTAAATGACTAATGATGATAAATAGAATCCACCTGTGTGTAATCAAGTCTCCGTATAAATGTACCTGCACTGTGATAGTCTCAGAGGTCCGTTTAAAGCGCAGAGAGGATCCTGAAGAACAAGGAACACACCAGGCAGGTCCGAGATACTGTTGTGGAGAAGTTTAAAGCTCGATTTGGATACAAAAAGATTTCCCAAGATTTAAACATCCCAAGGAGCACTGTGCAAGCGATAATATTGAAATGGAAGGAGTATCAGACCACTGCAAATCTACGAAGACCTGGCCGTCCCTCTAAACTTTCAGCTCATAGAAGGAGAAGACTGATCAGAGATGCAACCAAGAGGCCCATGATCACTCTGGATGAACTGCAGAGATCTACAGCTGAGGTGGGAGACTCTGTCCATAGGACAACAATCAGTCGTATACTGCACAAATCTGGCCTTTATGGAAGAGTGGCAAGAAGAAAGCCATTTCTTAAAGATCTCCATAAAAAGTGTCGTTTAAAGTTTGCCACAAGCCCCCTGGGAGACACCAAACATGTGGAAGAAGGTGCTCTGGTCAGATGAAACCAAAATCAAACTTTTTGTGCAGGAGTGCAGAGGTTGTAATACTTTGGCCTACAGAGTGACTACTTTATACCGTCATCTGCACTTCCACATTCAGACAAGTCACTGCAATGACAGCTGTGTATAGGAGGATGGGGTGATGCTGAATCTGTAGATTTCTTGATATGCCGGAGGAAACCAGAATTCTGTCATCACAGCGATTTCCCCCAAGGAGCCCAAAACATCAAGAATTGCTTGCTGAAAGTAAGCTGCCCATATCCCGGAACTCAAAATCTATTGTATTGGTCCCCCTTGGGTGGGATTTTATGGGGCATAAATGAAAGGTCACTTTAAAATGAATGAATTTTATTATATAACAAAATACAGTTTACGATATACAAGCAAAAAATCAATGCGGTATATATAGTCAGGTCCATAAATATTGGGACATCGACACAATTCTAATCTTTTTGGCTCTATACACCACCACAATGGATTTGAAATGAAACAAACAAGATGTGATTTAACTGCAGACTTTCAGCTTTAATTTGAGGGTATTTACATCCCAATCAGGTGAAAGGTGTAGGAATTACAACAGTTTGTATATGTGCCTCCCACTTTTTAAGGGACCAAAAGTAATGGGACAATTGGCTGCTCAGCTGTTCCATGGCCAGGTGTGTGTTATTCCCTCATTATCCCATTTACAAGGAGCCGATAAAAGGGTTCATTTCAAGTGTGCTATTTGCATTTGGAATCTGTTGCTGTCAACTCTATATGAGATCCAAAGAGCTGTCACTATCAGTGAAGCAAGCCATCATTAAGCTGAAGAAACAAAACAAACTCATCAGAGAGATAGCAAAAACATTAGGTGTGGACAAATCAACTGTTTGGAACATCCTTAAAAAGAAAGAACACACCGGTGAGCTCAGCAACACCAAAAGACCCGGAAGACCACGGAAAACAACTGTGGTGGATGACCGAAGAATTCTTTCCCTGGTGAAGAAAACACCATTCACAACAGTTGGCCAGATCAAGGACACTCTCCAGGAGGTAGGTGTATGTGTGTCAAAGTCAACAATCAAGAGAAGACTTCACCAGAGTGAATACAGAGGGTTCACCACCAGATGTAAACCATTGGTGAGCCTCAAAAACAGGAAGGCCAGATTAGAGTTTGCCAAACAACATCTAAAAAAGCCATCACAGTTCTGGAACAACATCCTATGGACAGATGAGACCAACTTGTACCAGAGTGATGGGAAGAGAAGAGTATGGAGAAGGAAAGGAACCGCTCATGATCCAAAGCATACCACCTCATCAGTGAAGCATGGTGGTGGTAGTGTCATGGCGTGGGCATGTATAGCTGCCAATGGAACTGGTTCTCTTGTATTTATTGATGATGTGACTGCTGACAAAAGCAGCAGGATGAATTCTGAAGTGTTTCGGGCAATATTATCTGCTCATATTCAGCCAAATGCTTCAGAACTCATTGGACGGCGCTTCACAGTGCAGATGGACAATGACCCGAAGCATACTGCGAAAGCAACCAAAGAGTTTTTTAAGGGAAAAAAAACTGGAATGTTATGCAATGGCCAAGTCAATCACCTGACCTGAATCCGATTGAGCATGCATTTCACTTGCTGAAGACAAAACTGAAGGGAAAATGCCCCAAGAACAAGCAGGAACTGAAGACCGTTGCAGTAGAGGCCTGGCAGAGCATCACCAGGGATGAAACCCAGCGTCTGGTGATGTCTATGCGTTCCAGACTTCAGGCTGTAATTGACTGCAAAGGATTTGCATCCAAGTATTAAAAAGTGAAAGTTTGATTTATGATTGTTAATCTGTCCCATTACTTTTGGTCCCTTAAAAAGTGGGAGGCACATATACAAACTGTTGTAATTCCTACACCTTTCACGTGATTTGGATGTAAATACCCTCAAATTAAAGCTGGAAGTCTGCAGTTAAAGTACATCTCGTTTGATTCATTTCAAATCCATTGTGGTGGTGTATAGAGCCAAAAAGATTAGAATTTCTTGTGCCGATGTCCCAATATTTATGGACCTGACTGTAGCTTGTTTGTACAACCATGATCCGTAGTGACTGATTAACAGAAACAAAATCGAACGCGTTTCCAGAAATAAGGGTTTAAGCTCTTCGTCGGGGATAGTGAACTACCGATTATACTCAGTCTGTTTATATAAAAAAGGAACAAAGTTCAATCAAAAGTTCCAAATATTTTTTATTATATATCATATTTTAAATATTATATCCATGACATTATACTGACCAGTTGTAGGTGCACAAAGCAGAAACCGCATAATTTAAAAACAAAACTGTTGGTTCTTGGCCACACCTTGCACCTCAGAGAATCACCCCCTGGGGGAGAAAATCCAGTGAACGGCAAATCTTTGGCCCACAAGAGGTCCAAGTAAGGGACCCCCACTATACGAATCTGGCGGACAAAAAAGTAAACTATAATGGACATAGTAAATAGATTACACACCCCATAGTGAGAGCTCCAATTAGATTTCAATTGTAGCCTACATTAATAACTTGCTGCCCGCCCTATAACAGATCGACGGCGGCAAAGGGGTTGTATTATCCTGACCCGCTGTCATATGACGTCCAGCAGGATAATGCGCTCTGCGTATCCCCGGGGGCGCGCAGAGTGGCGATCGGTGCTGTGGTGTCACTCTCACACACCGCATCTCCGATCTCATTGACGTAGGCTCTTTACCATGTGATCAGCTGTGTCCAATCACAGCTGGTCACATAGTAAATAAGAAGAGCCGTTGATCAGCTTTCCTCAGTCCGTGCCTGACAGGCACGAGTAGAGGAGAGCCAATCTGCGGCTCTCCTGACAGGGGGGGGGTGGATCCGATGTCCGCCGGGCACTATCGATCATCCGTGACAGCGGGAGAAAGGCAGGCGGCTGATGTAAACAAAGCCGCCTGTCATTCTCCCCTGTGTATGAATGGTGATCAAACGGTTCTACTATGTAGGACCGTTGATCACTGTTCATACACCTCCAGCCACAGCCAATCACAGTTAGAATCACACCCCTAGGACACACTTAACCCCTCCCTCTCCAATACAGTTAACTCCTTCACTGCCAGTGTCATTTTTACAGTAACAGTGCATATGTATAGCACTGATTACTGCAGTAATGTCACTGGTAACCCCAAAAGTGTCAAAAATGTCAGTCAAGGGTCCGATCTGTCCGCCCCAATGTCTCAGTCCCGCAAAAAAAAAAAAAAAAAAAAAAAATCGCAGATCGCCGCCATTACGCGTTAAAAAAAAAACAACAAAAATGACAAAAATAAGCTTTTTGCGATTTTTTTTTACCAAACATATGGTAAAAAAAAATTGGCCTAAAATGTTAAAAAATTTTGATTTTAACATTTTTTTGGGGGGGAATTTCATATAAAAAAATGTGAAAAATATTGTTATTTTTGCAAAATTGACGCTCTTTTTTTGTTTATAGCGCATGATCAAAACATCGCACAGGTGATCAAATACCACCAAAAGAAAGCTCTGTGGGAAAAAAAAGGACACCAAATTCGTTTAGGTACAGCGTCGCACGACCGCACAATTGTCCGTTAAAGTCACGCAGTGCCGAATCGCAAAATAGGCCCTGGTCAGGAAGGGGGTAAAATCTTCCGGGGCTTAAGTGGTTAAAGAACGTATACCATAAGAAAAAAAAAAAAGCCCAAGGAGCCAAAATGACAGCACTGTGCACACTGGAGATGTTGTGACCACTTTGATTTCTTGCGTCATTTTCTCAGATGAGATAAGAGACCCCCTATAGTCTGTAGAGTTAAAGGAAAAGTGGCTGATGTTTTTCCTGCTCATACAGTACAGCCAGAATGTGAACAAAGTCTTCCTGGGATGCTTACAGCTGGAAGTACACAGAATTTTCCCATGAGGTCACATGAACGTAATGAATTAGCAGGTGCCACATTTATTCATGGTGGAGCTCCAGAGCACAGTGTCCTGATAGGGTCACGCTGGAGGATCTGATGTTACTGGGATAAAGGTCAGCCCTGGTCTTGGCAGCCATGGCCATGGCGTCACATGGATCTAGCACACTGAGAGCTAGACACTATGTTACTAACAAGCAACAGGGGAAGTAACCAAGGCACCTGATCATCATCAAACGCACAGTGAAAAGAATAAAGCCAGCAAAGCAATACAGTCATCCCATTTTTATTGTCATTCTTACTTTTGAAGCTGCAGCTGCACCAAAAAATAATAAAAACATAAGGACCAACAATGCATAGGAGGTTGAAACGTTGATTCTCATTGCTAGAGATGTGCACAGTGGAAAAATGTGTTCACTTTTGAATTAATTTGTTAAAGGGGAACTGCAGTCTGCTCACATAATTTGTAGTAAAAACATCTTTGCCATTCTGAAGCTTCCCTCCAACCACTTTGCATATTATTTTATATACGGTATACTGTGGTTCTGTAAATACCAAATATGCTGCAGAGAATGTCGAACATTGGGGCATAGGTTGGGATTTTTAGGGTACCGTTTTATAACCAATATAACACAAAAATTGTGTGATCTGCAATTATTCTAAAAAGTTTTACTTTATTGTTTACATAAGTTTCCCAACAACGGGATAAACAAAAATAAACAAGACAAAAATGATACAAGACAGTATAAAAAATACCACAGTAGCAAACATAATTAAAATGTCAACATAAGGTCAAATCCTTGATTAAGGTGGGTGGACTCATCAAAGGTCACAGCCAGCTTGGGTGACCATAGCCGGTGAATGGCCCTCTAATGGGTCCAGACTCCACTACCCGACATGTTTCGCGGTGTGCACCGCTTCCTCAGGGGTACAAATATGCTGCAGAAATCTCCATTCACTAAGTCTGGCTGCAGCCATTTTAACTGTGGGCAGCTGAAGCTGGTGCCTGTTCACTTCCTGGATTTACACAGACACACACATACAGTGCATTGCGAAAGTATTCGGCCCCCTTGAACTTTGCGACCTTTTGCCACATTTCAGGCTTCAAACAAAGATATAAAACTGTAATTTTTTGTGAAGAATCAACAACAAGTGGGACACAATCATGAAGTGGAACAAAATGTATTGGATATTTCAAACTTTTTTAACAAATAAAAAACTGAAAAATTGGGCGTGCAAAATTATTCAGCCCCCTTAAGTTAATACTCTGTAGCACCACCTTTTGCTGCGATTACAGCTGTAAGTCGCTTGGGGTATGTCTCTATCAGTTTTGCACATCGAGAGACTGAAATTTTTGTGCATTCCTCCTTGCAAAACAGCTCGAGCTCAGTGAGGTTGGATGGAGAGCGTTTGTGAACAGCAGTTTTCAGTTTTTTCCACAGATTCTCGATTAGATTCAGGTCTGGACTTTGACTTGGCCATTCTAACACCTGGATATGTTTATTTGTGAACCATTCCATTGTAGATTTTGCTTTATGTTTTGGATCATTGTTTTGTTGGAAGACAAATCTCCGTCCCAGTCTCAGGTCTTTTGCAGACTCCATCAGGTTTTCTTCCAGAATGGTCCTGTATTTGGCTCCATCCATCTTCTCATCAATTTTAACCATCTTCCCTGTCCCTGCTGAAGAAAAGCAGGCCCAAACCATGATGCTGCCACCACCATGTTTGACAGTGGGGATGGTGTGTTCAGGGTGATGAGCTGTGTTGCTTTTACGCCAAACATAACGTTTTGCATTGTTGCCAAAAAGTTTGACTTTGGTTTCATCTGACCAGAGCACCTTCTTCCACATGTTTGGTGCGTTTCCCAGGTGGCTTGTGGCAAACTTTAAACAACACTTTTTATGGATATCTTTAAGAAATGGCTTTCTTCTTGCCACTCTTCCATAAAGGCCAGATTTGTGCAGTATACGTCTGATTGTTGTCCTATGGACAGAGTCTCCCACCTCAGCTGTAGATCTCTGCAGTTCATCCAGAGTGATCATGGGCCTCTTGGCTGCATCTCTGATCAGTCTTCTCCTTGTATGAGCTGAAAGTTTAGAGGGACGGCTAGATCTTCATAGATTTGCAGTGGTCTGATACTCCTTCCATCTCAATATTATCGCTTGCACAGTGCTCCTTGGGATGTTTAAAGCTTGGGAAATCTTTTTGTATCCAAATCCGGCTTTAAACTTCTCCACAACAGTATCTCAGACCTGCCTGGTGTGTTCCTTGTTCTTCATGATGCTCTCTGTGCTTTAAACGGAACTCTGAGACTATCACAGTGCAGGTGCATTTATACAGAGACTTGATTACACACAGGTGGATTCTATTTATCATCATTAGTCATTTAGGTCAACATTGGATCATTCAGAGATCCTCACTGAACTTCTGGAGAGAGTTTGCTGCACTGAAAGTAAAGGGGCTGAATAATTTTGCACGCCCAATTTTTCAGTTTTTATTTGTTAAAAAAGTTTGAAATATCCAAAAAAAATTTGTTCTACTTCATGATTGTGTCCCACTTGTTGATTCTTCACAAAAAATTACAGTTTTATATCTTTATGTTTGAAGCCTGAAATGTGGCAAAAGGTCGCCGAATACTTTCGCAAGGCACTGTGTATATATATATATATATATATATATATATATATATAGGAGATTATGGGGGGATACGATCAACATGTATAAATACATAAGGGGTCCATATAGTGAACTTGGTGTTGAGTTGTTCACTTTAAGGTCAACACAGAGGACAAGGGGGCACTCTTTACGTTTAGAGGAAAACAAATTTCATCTCCAAATACGGAAAGGTTTCTTCACCGTAAGAGCTGTGAAAATGTGGAATAGACTCCCTTCAGAGGTGGTTCTGGCCAGCTCAGTAGATTGCTTTAAAAAAGGCCTGGATTATTTCCTGGGTGTACATAATATAAATGGGTACTAATATTTATAGGTAAGTTGATCCAGGGAATATCCGATTGCCTCTCGGGAGATCAGGAAGGAATTTTTTCCCTTGCTGTAGCAAATTGGATCATGCTTTGCTGGGGTTTTTTCGCCTTCCTCTGGATCAACTGCAGGTATAGGATTGTGTATATGGGATTGTACGGTTGGGTTTTCTTTTATTTTTTTATTGGTTGAGCCAGATGGACTTTTTTCAACCTCACTATGTGATATAGATAGACAGACACACTCACACCACTGCTTGCCTGCACATGTCTCCTCTCTCGATGAATACTCATGGATCTCTGCAGTCTCCTATCTCCGCCCTTATCCAGCCCCCTCCAGCTCTGCAGCTCTCCTGTGACTCATCCCTCCTTCACTCTACTGCCACCCTCCCCCCTTCTCCCTTGCTAGCAAACTCTCACAAGAGTGAAATAGAGCTGTGCATGTTCTCATTAGCCTAGGCTTATGACCAGACAAGAAAGAGGAAGTGGGCTGTATAAGGTATTTACTGGCCGAGAAAAAATGTTTTACTATCCAAAGTTAAAACGAAGGCAGAGGAATTAATAGGAAAGATTAAAAAATTAAGCTTTAAGTTAATCATTTTGTTTCGTCATATTAGAATGATTTGTTTTTGTCAAGTAACAAAAAAAACAAATTTTTTTAAATGTATGAAAATATCGGCCAATACCGATATGCAATGGCCAAAATATCGGTATCGGCAACGAAAAACCGATATCGGTCGATCACAGGTTTTCATTTCATATGTAGTAAATTTTTTTATTATTAAAAATGTTAATGTCACATAAAAACAAAATGGATCTAAATCAAATTCATCAGATGCTTCACAAAAGGCCGAAACTATCCTATCACGTCATCTGAACAAATACGAGTGAATTTGTTGTTTTCATTTTTATTTATTTTGGATTAGTTGAATTTCTTTACTATTGTGAGTCGGAAATTCGTATACATCTGAATCTCCAAATAAAAATTGTCAGAATTGCGATTTGTAACAAAACAAATCACACATTTCTAGTCACCTCCCTGCACTCCATGATGAGTGGATTTCAATGATGCAAAGTTTAGAAACGCGTTGGAGGCTGTTTTTTACTGAACATGGGGTGGGTGTCAGACAAGGTTCCCGAAAGAAAGTCCAAAAATGGACCGGACCCCCCCCCCAATCATATCACCCCCCCCCCCCGGGCCAGTTTACTTACCTTGCCAGTTTACTTACCTTGCTGTACGGGACTGACAGGCAGCGACGGCTTCCCCCTCAGTCTCCATGTTCCCTCTCGGTGGCCGCGTCGCCTTCCTCCTTCTTGGCCAATAAGATGCCTTCTCCTTTCGGCCAATCGGGAAACTGGTTTCAGGATCCGCTTCCTGATTGGCCGGCAGGAGAATCAGTGTGGCAATAGCAGATATTCATTCGCTTTTGTCACACAACTGGGTGGGTTAAGGGCTCAGTGCTCTGCACCCTGAGCCCACCCTTTTTTGAAGCCTATTAGAGCCTCTGGCTCTAATCACGTGCTTAAAAAAAACAAAATCCCATTGGAATCCATGCATACGGCGCCCTGCATGAAGATTAGGGGGCCCGACGCATGGATGGGGGGGGGGTGCCCCAAATGGATGGGCTACTAGCGCAGACCAATCTGAATCACTGTGATCCATTCTGGAAGCCCTGGAGTAAGAACAGGGAGAAGAGAGGCGATTTTAAACCGCTGGACTGCTACACCGGCTGCGTAGGCACTGACAGCTCATTACCCCATGGAAGTACGGGGGGGGGGGGGGTGTACAGTGTTAGTTTACCTTGTCTTTTTTTCTGAAAAGGTGAACTTACACTTTAAAGGAAAACAAGGGAATGGTGAAAATCATTTGTCAAAATCCTTTCTTTTCAGAGGTGTTTAGAGACGCTGAGAAGCTGGTATGTCCATAACTCTCCCCCCTGTATTCTATGTAGAATTTTAACTACACCACTACCATCTCAAAAATCCAGACCCCCCAAATCACTTTATACACAGACACAAATTGGAATACTTAAACTTCCTTTCATAAACCTAAGGGCCTCTCATGGTTCTATCTCAGGCTACAAAACAATTATGAACCCTCCAAATGCTCTAATATGCTAAATTGGGAGAAGGACCTCAATAATGTATACACTATAGCAGAATGGAATAGGGCACTTCCATTGAATTATAAATATTCTCCCTGCACAAACCATTGGGACTAATGCCCCGTACACACGCATCGATAGTTGGCCGTGAATTTTCGGCCAACGTCCGATCGGCCGTTTTTCGGCTTGTTAGTATGATGCTTCCGACAACCGACTCCGACTTTTCGGCCAAAAAAAATCTGGTGTGCAGGCTATAAAATTTTTGTTGGCCGTCACCACAACGCCCGATTTTCCGTCAGTCAGTACAGATTTCAAAAATCTGATGAGCAAGACTGGGCATGCTCAGAGATGAAAAAACGCACGGAAAGTAAACCATCACATGACATCACTTCTGAAGTAGAGTTTTGTTGGCCGAGAAAATTTGTGTGCAGTCTAGAGCACATTTCAACCAACACAACAACACTGGACAAAAGTCGGCCGATCATCGTTGCGTGTGTACGAGGCTTTAGCCATGAAACTGTTGAAGAGAAGCTACTTGATTCCTATCTTTGGAGATTCCTCTAAATTATGCTGGAGAACCTGTGGAGCGAATGGAACACTATTTCACTTGATGTGGGATTACAAGTGTTTGAGAAGATTTTGGAATTCAGTATTTCTCTTTGATATCATCTATCACTGGAATTATCTCCCATCCTAAACCAGATTTAGCATTACTCACTTGAAACCATACCTACCCAATACAGATGTTTAGTCACTCATATACTTATAGCAGCAAGATTGACCATCACCTCACCTGGAAATCGACTAAAGCTCCTAACGTGACAGATGTGGCCCATAGGGTAAATAATCAATACGCAAACAAGTCACCGATCTCTTATACTCCAAAGCTAGGGCAGACTTACAGAGGTGCCGCCAGTATTCGTATATTTCAGGTGACAAGTGTGGAAAGCTACTGGCACGGACAGTCCGGGAACAACGGAAGGCTGCTGCTTATATCCCTCACATTTTCTCTGCCTCATGTCAGAAAATGTCTCTCCCACAACATATTTTGAGGACATTTCGTGACTTTTACGCATCTCTTTACGACTTGCAAGATAGACGGATACCATTATCCCAAATGGAGGAGTGCATTGCTACCTCTCAACTTCCAAAGCTCTCGTTGGAAGTTCAGCGAGAGCTGGGGGGACCAAGATCTCTGGAGGAGCGCACTCAACTCCTTCAGGGTAGATAAAGTCCTGATGGATTTACGGTTCATTATTACCGGGCATTTCTCCCTATTCTGGGGCCTCATATGATCGCTCTTTTCAATGGGTTGGGCTCCAGTGCTTCCTTACATCATGATACTTTTGAAGGCACATATCTCACTCATCCCAAAAGAGGGGAAGGACCCGGCAGCCTGCAGCAGCTATCGCCCAATATCACTCTCAAACACTGACCTAAAAATCCTTACCAAACTCCTGGCCTCACGGCTTTCACCTCATCTGGGTTCTCTGGTACATTTGGACCAGGTGGGATTCATCCCAACCAGAGAGGCGAGGCCAGGGATAATACCACCAAGGAACTTAATCTGGTACATATTGCATCTAAGACCACTACGCCTAGCATCTTCCTTAGTACAGAAGCGGAAAAAGCGTTTGACCGAGTAGATTTGCAGTATATGTTCTTGGTCCTCCGCTATATCGGTCTAGGAATTAACATGATCTCATGGATATCTCAAGTCTACTCTGATCCCTCCGCACAAGTAAAGGCCAATGGGCTTCTGTCTGAACCATTTCGGATAGCTAATGGAATGCGACAGGGTTGCCTGCTCTCTCCTTTACTTTTTACAGAGACTGGTTTAGGCGCTCAGAGGTCAAAGGTCAAAGAGTTCATATAGATATAAGCTGAAACAATGGCAGATAAAAGTGTTGATGTACACAGGTGGGGAAAAAACAGTTCGCACAGGGGGGGGATTAAGAGTCCATGTGCAAATTTCTGACAGTTCTTAGAGGCAATCCAAGGGTGATCCGCAGCTCAGGGTCAGCTCATTCAAACAGAGTGAAGTCAACTCTAAACGGATAAAGGAGGAGGGAAGTGCGCCACTTGAGTGCAAGATCATGATTTATTATGACATAAATACGTAGTAACTTACATTAAATTAAGGATAAAAGCGTCTGTCAGGTCCAAAACGGTTCCACGATGGTGAGAGGGGTCCACACAATCCAGGGTGTCTTAGGTACAGAGCGCCAGACCAGCTGGCTGTGTGCGTCCGGGCAATCAGAAAGATGCGGCCATGGAAGGAACCGGAAGGCGTCTGACGTCAGCAGCAGGAAGATGGCTGAGGGAGCTTCAAGACGCGTTTCGGAGTCTGAGCGAGGGCCCGGGCAGGGCATGCGCACTCCTTCAGTTGAATGCCCTACCCTGGATTGTGTGGACCCCTCTCATCATTGTGGAACAGTTTTGGACCTGACAGACGCTTTTATCCTTACTTTAATGTAAGTTACTACGTATTTATGTCATAATAAATCATGATCTTGCACTCAAGTGGCGCTCTTCCCTCCTCCTTTCTCCTTTACTTTTTGCCTTATCCATGGAGCCGTTCCTGTGCAAAGTCCGTCTTAATCCAGACATCTCCGGAATATGTGCGGGGAACACCGAACACAAGGTCTCTGCATATGCGGATGACCTATTATTTTCTCTGACTAAACCAATGATCTCCGTCCCGAACCTCCTGCGTGAATTTGATATATATGGTAGGCTATCCAACTTAAAAATAAATTATGGTAAGTCCGAAGCTATGGGCATTGGACTACCTCCAGATCTGCTCTTTCAGCTCAAAAACAATTTACCATTTCGATGGACTGACACAGCCCTCCAATATCTGAGTACTTATATCCCACCTGATCTGTCTGCAACATATACGGTCAACTTTCCTCCTCTATTAGATCGCATTCGCGCACTTCTGGAAGGATGGAACCAGGGTCTGCACTCGTAGTTCAGGAGGTGCAACCTTTTAAAGATGTGCATACTTCCTAAGCTGCTCTACCTACTCCAAGCCTTACCCACTACCATTCCTTCCTCTTTCTTTAAAAGAGTCCACTCTCTATTTATTAGTTTCGTATGGGCTAACAAAAAACCTTGTATCTCTCGTGTCCAACTATCCCGGCCAAAGTCAATGGGAGGCTTGGCCCTACCGGATATTCTCAAATACTATCAGGCAATACATTTAAGTAGAATCATTGACTGGAGACGTCATTCTAGCCTTAAGCTGTGGGTACACTTTGAGCAACTAGAGTCAGAAGTAGACCTGGGTGGGGCACCGTGGTGCAGTACCTCGCTTTCTCGAAACCTTTTACGACATCCAACGATTGGACCAACCCTGAGGGTCTCATCCTTACTTATGAAATGCCCCACGTTGACCACATCTGACTCTCCCTTGATTCCAGTTTTGGGCAACCCAGTTTTTATGCCGGGTATATTAGATCGCCCACTACGAGATTTGAAAAAAAGGGGATTTTTTCAGGCCGCACACTTCTTGAGGGATGGCAGATGGGTTACTATCGCACAGCTCACTGACCAACAGGGGCCTTTTCGACTTCCTTTTTGGAACGCCATACAATTGAAATATTTTTTATATTCATTGCCAAATCCGGAGACATTAAGTAGAGACCTTACGTTATTTGAAGAATATTGCTCAGGTATGGAGGTCCTACCTAGACTGTTATCTAAGGTTTACTACTTATTGTCTCTGACGTCAGCAGATAGACGCTTGCCTTGTCTGGAAAAATGGGAGAGAGACCTGAATTATACATCCACGGCGAAGCAGGAACGCAATATATTTACATTGGCACTAAAGATTCCTGTTTGCACTAAGATCGAGGAGATTAATTATAAACTCCTCATGAGATGGTATCGAGTCCCTTCTTTGCTTCACAAGTTCTCCTCGAATAACTCAGACCGCTGCTGGAGATGCAAGGAGGAACTGGGTACAGTATTGCATGTGTTCTGGTCCTGTCCACGGTTATCTCATTTCTGGAGTGACGTAAGTGGCTTAACTCAAGAATTCACTGATTTGGAGATTCCGAACAACCCCGCTTTTTTCTTGCTACATGTCTCTACAATCCCTCTTGAGAAGTATAAGAGATTGATCTTATTCCATATTCTGAACGCAGCTAAGTCCTGTATTCCTTTGTTTTGGAAGTCACAATTTCCTCCAACAATTAGTGATTGTATTCGCAAAATTGAAGAAGTGAATAAAAAATGGAAGACCTACGTTTCTCTGCACAAATTAAAAAAGGAATCATATAATAAAACATGGGGGCCATGGAATCTCTTTTTGCTTTCGGAACAGGGGCGAAACTTATTGTGCCCGGCAAAGGCCGCTGTTTCAAGTGAACAATGAGAAAATTAATGGTGCACATAATATATGCATCATGACAACATGCGCCCATTTTTCCCTTTTTTTTTACTTTAGAAAATCAAGGAGAAGACGAAATAGATATCGTAGTCTCTGCAGCAACCTAATCCTGTTGAACATTGCTTGCAAGTGTCTTATAGGCTTTGGCCCCAGCCGTGGCTGCTGCCTAGTTCTGATCTGCATGTTTTGGTATACTGTTTTTAAGGCACCCATATAGGTGCACATTACTACTATTGGTTTATTACTGAGGTAAGTTGTATTCATTTGACCCTGTTCACTCTTTTCTTGGCATAAATAAAATATTTGAAAATAAATAAATAAATCAATACCTCTACGAAAAGTTTTTTGCTTACTCCTCCAACTCCATCGCTCAATTCTGAAATTGGCAGTTATGGGTTGAAAGATTTCCGGAGACCCCCCATAATAGGTCATTATTCAATGCACTGAAGACTAATGGCAAAATCTGGTGGTATAGTTAGTTATTCTTTTTTCTTCTGTACCTTTCTCTCTCTTTTTGCCTCTACTTATTTCTTTATTCTATGACATATCGGCACTAAGTGCAATGTGATCTTCATTTTATGGTTAGAACTTCAAATAGCAGGTCTACTGCAACATTCAATGTTACTGTTTTACCAGTCTGTTAAAAAGACCTGTGAACTCTCAAAGCCATGTTTAGCTTTCTCTTATTTTGTTATCTATGCATAGCTATTGTTAAGGCCCCATGCACACAGGGCGTTTTTGCAGCTGCTGTTAGGAGCGTCAGACGTTTTTTTTTTGCAGCTTAAAAACGCCCCTCCAAGTTATTCTATGGCCTCATGCACACATAGGGCTTTTAGGAGCTCCAAGTGGCATAGGCGTTTTTAAGCTTCAAGAAAAAAAAAAAAAAAAAAAAAAAAAAAACCAGGACCAGTGCGTTCTGGAGCTGCAGCATCAAGCTGTAAAAACGTCTGACGCTGCTAATAGCTGATTAACGTTGCTTAATGTTGCTTATACAGCGTTAAGCCACGTTATACTTTTTTTGAAAATAAATGGTTCTTTATGGGAGCCCATTGATTTGAATGGAAGTTGCATCACAAGTCGGACCTCGAAGGGCCTGGTTTGGAACCTGGGGGGTCCGCCTATGGCGTTTTTTTTCCCATTTTGGCGTGGAGTTCCCCCTCAAGATTCTCAGAGTGCAAGTCGCATCGCAAGTCGGATCATCCTGATCCGACTTGCGATGCGCCTTCCATTCAAATCAATAGGCTCCCATAGCAAACCATTGATTTTGAATGGAGGCAGAAAAAACGCTGCTAAAAGCAACGTGGCCAAACGTGCAATAACGCCAATGGAAAAAGCTACTAAAAGCACGTTTTTACAGCTGCTTTTTCCGGGCGTTAGAAGTGGCTTTGCAGCTTGTTTTTTCTGATGCCCCGTGTGCATGGGGCCTAAGTGTCATTTTGTGCTTTGTTATGCTATATTTTTCAATAAAAACAATTGAAAGAGAAGGTGATAGGTCACCTCCTTAGTGCCTGTTTTAGCCCTGTGAAGGCCACACCAATGCCCTTGAATGGGTCTCATTTGGCAGTGGTACAAGTTTTGCCATTGAGCAAAGCATCATGGCTTTAGCATGTGTACAACCGTAAAACTGTGTGAAGGCGCCTGGTCCTCAGTATATACAAATTGTAAGTGACCTGCTGCCCCTTTAAATGTGTGAAATACACAAATATGAGCAAATAAAAAATAGATACATAAAAATAATAGATATGTATCAATCTACAGTTAATATGCGTGTCTAATTTTCTTTCACTTTATTATTTTATATGTATTAATAAATAAATGAAATTGGAGCAATCAGTCAATTATTGATAATTTGTGATCCTCCAACACTGGTTAGGGTTACATCAAATAGCCATAGAAATAAATGTGCAATAAATATATATTCCAAAAAAATGTGACTGATATAATATGGCAGATAAAAAAGTGCTCAATATGCAATAGAAAAAAATAAATAAAGTGAAATGACACAAAAGCGAATCAAAAATCTAAATAGATATCAATAAAGTCCATATAATGTGTCCAGCACCGTGTCTGAAAAGAAGATTGAGAAAGATCCACCTCGTGAGCTTAGATATATAATATGCTCACCAGAACCCAGCAGGTCACTAATGCCTCGTTTCCACTGAGCGGATCGGTTCGGGTCGGTACGGTACGCTATTTTGAGTGTTTCCATTATGAAAGTGGCCCATACAACCGAACCAAACCGCACCATTCCTGGTCCTCCTTCAGATGTAGGGCCATAGGAAATGGTACGGTACGGTTAGGGCGGAGCTACTGGCATCACACGATACATTGCACTGATTGGTGGACAGGAAAACGTCAATGCTCACGTCAAACGAAAGCACAAAACAAACACCACGTTTGGTGTGAACCCTGCATGGCCCCTGGCGGTCCGACTTGCAGTGGAAACGCTCACCTGAATAGGCTGGACCATTCTAACCCTTTAAAACTGTACCGAACCGTTCCGCTCAGTGGAAACGAGGCATAAGACCTCTCTCGCTTCACAAGTGATCCAGATACAGCATATATGTGCACAACCATGTCCAGCTGCCTTTGCAAACGAGCCCAAACTGGATGATGTGTAGTGTGCGGTGTGCACCGTGTATCATCGACAATTGCCTTTTTCCATCCTTTTGGCAAATCTCTGTGTTGCTGATCTCCTCCAGACTCTTTCAGCCACTTTCTGTCTGCATGCATTCACTCCAGCATCAGCTACAAGTCATTGCCCTGGACCAGCTTCCGGATCATGTCAATGGGTTCACGATGGTGCCCAGATACCAGCACCGACCATCGTTGTCATAAATGGGTATAAATATCTTTATTGAGATGCATACAAAGTCCAAAAGATTGCAAACCTGGTTCGTGTGTTTCAGCCTTACCCAGTCATAGTCCTAATCACAACAACAAAAAACTTTTTTCTGCCTTAAGTGGGGTACACACTATAAGAAAATTGGCCGAACGATCGATTTTCCTCATTGTTTCACAGCAAGTTGTAACCGATGAACGAAAATTTGTATGAAAATTCTCGTATGACAAAGGCTTTTTATTTTTGTTTATTGTTTCTTATCATGCGCAGTCTTTCTTTTCTGACTTTTCTGATCGTACGAAAACGGTACACATTAAACAAAAAGCGCTTGTTTTTTTTCCGTATGAGAAAAATTTTGGAGTTTGTCCCTTTTAGAATATTTGTACGAAAATTCGTAAACGGCTGTCGAAAGTTGTGTAAACACTATATGAAAATCGGACGAAAATTCTTTGCACAAAAATGTTCGCCCGATTTTCTTTATAAAGGAAAAGGAATTGGCAGCACTCCAGGTTGAGTCAAAATCCAGATTTATTGACTGGACATCCAAATATGACAATCGTGACAAGGTAGACGCGTTTCACACACTGACTGTGTGCTTAATCATAGTAATGATTAAGCACACAGTCAGTGTGTGAAACGCGTCAACCTTGTCACGATTGTCATATTTGGATGTCCAGTCAATAAATCTGGATTTTGACTCAACCTGGAGTGCTGCCAATTCCTTTTCCTTTATCAAGTTTTCACGGAGGCGAGCCGGGGCATGCACCGGTGCGAATCATCAGGCAATCACACCACCTTGAGCAGTGAGTTCTTGTCTTTTCGATTTTCTTTATAGTGTGTACGAGCCTTTATTCAGATGTTTGTGATCTCTATCTACCAACAGCTAAAACCATTTCAATTGAAAAAAAAAAAAAAACAACAAAAGAAACAAAAAAAATAATAAAACAACAAAAAGAAAACATTGTACATAAACATTTTATTATCATATTTTCTGAAAATAAATTATAGTTTGGCATAAAAATAGTGCGGAAACATAAAAAAATAATTTAGCTAGAAAATTCATTAAATAAATACTTAATATACAGATCATAATAACACATATACAATATCACACAGTGCAGGTATAATAGACTCATAATAAGCCAATTCACTGAATAGTTGTATAAAGGTCATGTGAAGACCAACCAATCAGTGTGCTAAAACCAGCCCAGTAGAGGATGCTTCTGACTCCGGTGGACCACACTTTCTACGAGGCTCCTTTGCCATACTGAATAGGTCTAAAACAAGGTCAAGATCTGCAAATAGGTGTATGGGGGGTGGAGAACGGTATTATGAAAGCTCCCTGGTCTGTTGGAAGTAGGAGACTTGGCAATATTGTGTTGTCATGTTACGTGCCCCCAAGCACGGCACCGGGTCCAGTGGCCCGAACGATGCACCAGGTTACATGCCCCCAAATCACATGCCCTGAACTTTGCAGCAAGTCATGTGCCCCTGCTGTGGCACCAGGTCACGTGGCACCAGGACACGGTGTGCAGCAGGTTGCCACTAATCACTGATAGAGAGAACAATAAAACAGTTGCTAAAATCAGACCAGTAGAGGATGCATCTGACTCCAAGGGACCACACTTTGTACGAGGATCCTTTGCCATACTGAATAAGTCTATAACAAGGTCAAGATCTGCAAATAGTTGTATAGTGGGGATGGAGAACGGTATTGGGAAAGCTCAACAGATCTGTTGGAAGTAGGAGACTTGGCAATAATGTGTTGTCAGGTCACGTGCCTCCAAATGCCGCACCAGGTCAAGTGGCCCGAACGCTGCACCATGTTACATGCCCCCAAATCACATGCCCTGAACGTGGCACCAGGACACGTGGGCTGCAGAAGGTTGTCACTAATCACTGAATCCAACAGAAGAAGCTGCTGTGTAGGTCACATGACCTAGACCTAGGAACCCCGTTATCTCCTTGTCATGGTGGGCTGGTTAGTTTATTCTCCTTTGAAAAACTTTAACCACATAAGGTGTGCTTCACAGGGAGCCTGAGAGGACAGAAATATGGGAGCAGCCAGTCGTGACTTTGTTTTTAAAGGTACAGGATCCAAATACTGGCTCACTACCTAGTGAGGTCACCGATTTCAAACAAGCATGCATCCAGTAAAACTGATTTTTGGTCCTACATATGGCATTGGGTCGGTGACTCACCAGTGTAGTGAAGGCAGGATTAGGATGGTACACAATATAAATCTTTGTTTTGGGTAGATGTAGGCATGGCAACTCACCCAGCGCACCCCACTGCTTTCAGATATCAGCCAGGGACTCCAGCAGATTTCCTCTGTGGAAATGATGGTTTCTGCTTTCCAGTTTGACCACTTTGAGGCTGAGCAACAGTCTCACTCCTCTTGTAGCATTATTTATAATGCCTGACTCCTCATCCTGGGACTTCCAATTTCAACAGAGCCTGCCTACTCTTCTTCTGAAAATGCTAGTTGCTTGGCTGTCATGCCGATTCTCATTTCAATACTTTGTCATCGACAAGGACTTTTAACCTTTTCTATCTTTCCCAAACCGTATACTTGTTCTGATTGTGTCAGGCTAACAGCCAGGTATCTAGTATTTTCAGAAGGCGCTTAGGCATCCTAATTATCCCCTTATGATAGAATTACATAATGATGCAGTGTGGGGTGTCATTGCAGAGAACAGACGCTCTACTTGTTGGAGAACTGTGCAGCAAATATCCTTGCGATACGCTTGGCCTCTTTCTCTGGCAATTCCTCTGGGTTTATTCTGGGGGTTTGACGCGCTCGCCGGCGAAAAGGGATTCCTTTAGCAATTTGGATCTCACCATCACTCTGAAAAACAGAAAAAACAAATTCACATGTATGTTTTTTATTACGGAGGAGCTTGCATGAGACTTTGGCTGAAACTGGACTTTGCCTTACAGCTAAACTCCAGGCAAGCAGCTAAATTTACAGATGAAATACAGATATGGGGAATAACCTCCTTAACATTGGTGATCAGTAGGAAGAATGTCCCTTACATTGGTGATCAGTGGGAAGAATGTTCCTTACATTGGTGGTCAGTGGGAAGAATGTTCCTTACATTGGAGGTCAGTGGGAAGAATGCTCCTTACATTGGTGATCAGTGTTAAGAATCTTCCTTACATTGGTGGTCAGTGGGAAGAATGTTCCTTACATTGGTGGTCAGTGGGAAGAATGCTCCTTACATTGGTGGTCAGTGGGAAGAATGCTCCTTACATTGGTGATCAGTGGGAAGAATGTTCCTTACATTGGTGATCAGTGGGAAGAATGTTCCTTACATTGGTGGTCAGTGGGAAGAATGCTCCTTACATTGGTGATCAGTGAGAAGAATGCTCCTTACATTGGTGGCCAGCGGGAAGAATTCCCCCTACATTGGTGGTCAGCGGGAAGAATTCCCCCTACATTGGTGATAAGTGGGAAGAACGCCCCTTACATTGGTGGCCAGTGGGAAGAACGCTCCTTACATTGGTGGCCAGTGGGAAGAACGCCCCTTACATTGGTGGCCAGTGGGAAGAACGCCCCTTACATTGGTGGCCAGGGGGAAGAACGCCCCTTACATTGGTGGTCAGTGGGAAGAATGCCCCTTACATTGGTGGCCAGTGGGAAGAATTCCCCCTACATTGGTGGTCAGCAGGAAGCATTCCCACTACATTGGTGATCAGTGGGAAGAATGCCCCTTACATTGGAGGCCAGCGGGAAGAACGCCCCTTACATTGGTGGCCAGCGGGAAGAACACCCCTTACATTGGTGGCCAGTGGGAAGAATGCCCCTTACATTGCTTGCCAGCGGGAAGAATGACCCATGCATTGGAGGCCAGCGGGAAGAATGCCCCTTATATTGGAGGCCAGTGAAAAGAATATCCCTTAGATTGGTGATCAGTGGGAAGAATGCCCTTTATATTGGTGGTCAGTAGGGAGAATGCCCCTTTCATTGAAGGCCATTGGGGAGAATGCCCATTACATTGGAGGTCAGCGGGAAGAATGCTCCTTACATTGGTGGTCAGTGGGAAGAATGCTCCTTACATTGGTGATCAGTGGGAAGAATGCTCCTTACATTGGTGGTCAGTGGGAAGAATGCTCCTTACATTGGTGGTTAGTGGAAGAATGTCTCTTAAATTGGTGGTCAGTGGGGAGAACGCTCCTTACATTGGTGGTCAGTGGGGAGAACGCTCCTTTCATCGCTGATCAGTGGGAAGAATGCCCCTTACATTGGTGTTCAGTGGGAAGAATGCCCTTTATATTGGTGGTCAGTGGGGAGAATGCCCCTTTCATTGAAGGCCATTGGGGAGAATGCCCCTTACATTGGAGGTCAGCGGGAAGAATGCTCCTTACATTGGTGGTCAGTGGGGAGAACGCTTCTTTCATTGGTAATCAGTGGGAAGAATGCCCCTTACATTTGAGGCCAGTGAGAAGAATGTTCCTTACATTGGTGATCAGTGGGAAGAATGCCCTTTATATTGGTGGTCAGTGGGGAGAATGCCCCTTACATTGAAGGCCAGTGGGGAGAATGCCCCTTACATTGGAGGCCAGCAGGAAGAATGCTCCTTACATTGGAGGCCAGTGGGAAAAATGTCCCTTACATTGGTGGCCAGCAGGAAGAATGCCCCTAACATTGGTGGCCAGCGGGAAGAATGCCCCTTACATTGGTGGTCAGCGGGAAGAATGTCCCTTACATTGGTGGCCAACGGGAAGAATGCCCCTTACATTGGTGGCCAGCGGGAAGAATGCCCCTTACATTGGTGGCCAGCGGGAAGAATGCCCCTTACATTGGTGGCTAGCGGGAAGAATGCCCTTTATATTGGTGGTCAGTGGGGAGAATGCCCCTTACATTGGTGGCCAGCGGGAAGAATGCCCCTTACATTGGTGGCCAGCGGGAATAATGCCCTTTACACTGGTGGCCAGCGGGAAGAATGCCCCTTACACTGGTGGCCAGAGGGAAGAATGTCCCTTACACTGGTGGCCAGCAGGAAGAATGCCCCTTACATTGGGGGCGAGTGGGAAGAATGCCCCTTACATTGGGGGCGAGTGGGAAGAATGCCCCTTACACTGGTGGCCAGAGGGAAGAATGCCCCTTACACTGGTGGCCAGAGGGAAGAATGCCCCTTACACTGGTGGCCAGAGGGAAGAATGCCCCTTACATTGGCGGCCAGTGGAAAGAATGCCCCTTACGTTGGTGGCCAGCAGGAAGAATGCCCCTTACATTGGTGGCCAGTGGAAAGAATGCCCCTTACATTGATGGCCAGCGGGAAGAATGTCCCTTACATTAGTGGCCAGCGGGAAGCATTCCCCCTATATTGGTGGCCAGCGGGAAGAATGCCCCTCACGTTGAGGATCAATGAGAAGACCGCTCCCTTACACTGGTGGTCAGTGGGAAGAATGCTCCTTATGCTGGTGACCAGTGATAAAAATGCTCCTTACATTGGTGATCAGTCAGACAATATAAATGGGGAGATTTCCCTGTGCCTACTGCAGTCTTTCTGAGTGTAAAGTGAAAGGAATGGGTGGCCTCAACTGCCTCCTTGCCTAGGGTCCTATTCTTCCTAATCATCTCTAATTTTCAACACAGCCATGGAAAGCGTGTGCACCTTATATGAGCTGCATTCACCTGTCAGCTCCAAGTACAAACACATCTTGCCCCTGGTCATTTCTAGTGAGAAATTCATCAATAGGTGACATAGCAAACATCATAAACAGTTCAAGATTAGGAAAGTAGTCTTACTGCTACCTCCAGCTATTGTGGTGTCTGTGAAAACACCACAATAGCTGGAGGCACAGGCTGACCTTTCCTCCAGTTACAGCAGTGAGAGTGGAGAGGAGTAGAACACATGGGATCACACCGACCTATAATACCATCAGCTGTATTTAGAATATTGCATTAGGAGGGTGATTTTTTTTTTTTTTTTTTTTTGCCTTGGTATTTTCAACTCTTATTTCAGAAAACATTACAAATTATGAACATTAAAGCTGTTCACCCTCCCCTGTGCTGTCACCCTCCTATGTTTGTTGGAAGTGTACCCCCCCCCCCCACACCAACAGCGTTCTGGAATGGGGACATTTTTGCTACTGTACTAAGATCACATGGACGTGCCAATGCCTAGAGCTGATTGCCACTTTAAGCAAGCTGCTAGCAAGCTTCAGCAGGCTTTTGACAAACTTCAAGGAGGTGCTGAAACCTGCTAGCAGCTTGTTTAAAGTGGCAATCAACAATTTGGATAGGCTTGGATTCTAACATTTACAGATTGGAGCGGAATGTTACCTAAAGCTTCAACAAAGCTTGCTGAAAGCTCTGCAAATGTTTAGTCAAAGTATGCTGTTCACGCGGCTCTCATACAAGCTGATGGCTGTGTGAAAAAAGCCTTTTCGAAAAGTAGGTGAAAGGGGTAATGGCTTAGTACAGAGGCAGATCAATTCTACCAGTTTCTCTGTAAGGAGGGGCAGTTGGGGTTGCCCCTGCAACCGCCCCCCCCCCCAATATGCTCAAATCACCCCAACCCTGCCAGTTCTAGAATGGGGGCACATTTGCTACTGTACTATGGTCACATGGATGTACCAACGGCTATAACCGATTGCCACTTTAAGCAAGCTGCTAGCAGACTTCTTGAAGCTTGTTGAAAACCTGCTGAAGCCTGCAAGCAGCTTTTTTTAAAGTGGCAATTAGCACTCCAGCTAGGAACGGTACATTTACAAACTGGATCGGAGTGCTACTTTAAAGGCTTTAACAAAGCTTGCTGAAAGCTCTGCAGATGCTTGGTTACTTAGCTCTGAAAACCCATGTGAAATAGGCCTTCGAAAAGTAGGTGAAGGGGTTAATGGCTTAGTAGAGATGATTTTATACCAGTTCCTCTGTGGGGGTTAATGGTTTTAAGGTCCAGTACAGACTCCTGGATAATATTACATTAGTTCCTTTGTAGGAGGGGTAGATGAAGGCGTTAAAAGCTTGGTAATGATTGCCAGATATCCTACCAGTCCTTTTGTAGGCAGAGATGATGAGTGGATTAAAGGCAAAACCAGACAATATCATACCAGTCCCTTTGTAGAGGTAATGGAAAGAGATAAAAGCCCAGTACATATTGCCCAATATTATACCAGTTTTGCTTAAAGGTCCTGTTCAGAAGACCAGATGATATCATACCAGTTCCTCTAGAGGAAGAGGCAATGAAAGGGTTAATTGACCTGTACAGTTGCCAGGTGATATCATTCCAGTCTCTCTGTAGCTAAAGCAGGGGTTAATGTCCCTGTACAGATTTGCTAGACGATATTATATCTAAATGTATGTAGGAACAATTAAGAGGGGGAAAGGCGCAGTACAGATTGCTGGATATCATACCAGTTCCTCTAAAGGTAATGAAGGGGTTAAAAGCTTGGTACAGATTGACGGATATCATACTATACGTAATTAAGGGGTAAAAGGCTTGGTACAGATTGATGGATATCATACCATAAGCAATGAAAGAGTTAAAGGCTCAGTACAGATTGACAGATATCATACCAGTCTGTCTATGAAGGGGTTAAATGCTAATTACAGGTTGGTGGATATCACACCAGTCCCTATGTAAGTAATGAAGGGGTTAAAGGCTCTGTACAGATTGGTGAATTTCACACCAGTCCCTTTTTAAGTAATGAAAGGGTTAAGGGCTCAGTACTTGTTGCTGGATATCATACCAGTCACTACATAAGCAATGAAGGGGTTAAAGGATGAGCACAGGTTGGTGGATATCATACCAGTCCCTATATAAGTAATAAAGGGGTTAAAGGCTGAGTACAGATTGGTGGATATCATACCAGTCCCTAAGTAATGAAGGGGTTAAAGCCTGAGTACAGATTGGTGGATATCATACCAGTCCCTAAGTAATGAAGGGGTTAAAGGCTTAATACAAATTGGTGGATATCATACCAGTCCCTATGTAAGTAATGAAAGGGTTAAAGGCTGAGTACAGATTGGTGGATATCACACCAGTCCCTAAGTAATGAAGGGGTTAAAGCCCGAGTACAGATTGGTGGCTATCATACCAGTCCCTAAGTAATGAAGGGGTTAAAGGCTGAGTCCAGATTGGTGGATATCATACCAGTCCCTATGTAAGTAATGAAGGGGTTAAAGGCTGAGTCCAGATTGGTGGATATCATACCAGTCCCTATGTAAGTAATGAAGGGGTTAAAGGCTGAGTACAGATTGGTGGAGATCATACCAGTCCCTATGTAAGTAATGAAAGGGTTAAAGGCCGAGTACAGATTGGTGGATATCATACCAGTCCCTATGTAAGTAATGAAAGGGTTAAAGTCTGAGTACAGATTGGTGGATATCATACCAGTCCCTAAGTAATGAAGGGGTTAAAGGCTGAGTACAGACTGGTGGATATCATACCAGTCCCTAAGTAATGAAGGGGTTAAAGGCTGAGTACAGATTGGTGGATATCATACCAGTCCCTATGTAAGTAATGAAAGGGTTAAAGGCTGAGTACAGATTGGTGGAGATCATACCAGTCCCTATGTAAGTAATGAAAGGGTTAAAGGCTCGGTACAGGTTGCTGGATGATATCATATCCCCGTCCCTATGTAGGAGAAGGTAATGAAGGGGTTAAGGCTGGTTACAGCCGGAGTTGAGTAATATGGTTGGGGCTCCAAGGCTGCCACCCGGCTGAGTTCTCAGCGGCACATTTTCCAGCGTCAGCCAGAATCGGCGGCTTCCGGATGATCGACTCCCTGAACTGTGTACACCCTGATGGGAGATCCTCCGTCATGTCATGGCCATATTATACACACATATCAGGACACAATGTATAGTAAAGGATACACAATATATTATAGAGGGGAAAGGTCTATCAAGCAGCATTAAATCATTTATACCCAACAAAAAGGATCAGGTGGATGGCAATAACTAATGCACTAAACTGACGCTCGACCCAGCACTAAAGAGGACCTGTTCTACAGGCAGTGCATGGTAGTTCTGTACACACACTTAAGAATTAAAATATATATATATATTTTTTCAGGTATATGTAAGCACCCTCCTAGGTAGGTGCTAGAAGAGAGTATCGTTTTGGGATCTTTCTGCTTACCAGAGAGATTGCAGGTACATTTATATTGCTCTCTGCCTACCAGAGAGCAGGATCCATTGGTAGGGTCTTCTCATGGTGCTCAGGTGCAGCTCAGCTTGTCTGAAATGTTTCACACTGGTCCAATAGGGAAGCATATTAGACAGTGGGAGGTGACCTAACAATTGAGGGCACAGGCCTTGTTACAGCCCTGGTGATTGGCAGAGGAAAGTGCCCCAGTGCATGCTGAGTGACTGTATAAATGCCAAGGGCACGTGTGCTCAGGGTCTTCGGCTGGAGAGCGGGGTCCCGGAGGGAGGGGCGGCTGCCCCTCCTCTGTATAAGTTGCTATGCAGCCTTACTCGAGGGCCTGAAAGTCTGATAGGAGCTGAACCCAGAGGTCCTGCAGAGCTGACTGGAAGGGAGACACTGGAAAGGATCTGATTCTGCCTACAGTGAGTACAGATCTGTGTCATTGGGCCTGTCCTGTGAGGGCCATCCCTTCTGTGGAAGAGTCAGTGGATGGGTGTCAGTCAAGGGAATACTAGAGAGTGCCCTGAGCATCAGGTCTGCTGCTATAGAGAGAGCAAGAAGACTTAATTCTTCCATACAAGTGGCAGTTTGGTTAAAGTATTAAAATATTGCAAATGGACACTATGGGATCCACTGAAAAAAGGATAGTATATATCATCATCCGCTAAAAAACGGCACTGTTTCTCCCCACCGTGGCCTGAATTTTACAGCCCATTCATAAAATGCAGTCTATGGTATAAAGCCTGCAGACTATCAGGGGGTTATGTCTGCTTATGATTGGAGGAGAGGCTGGTGACATGACTGCGTTCTTCCCTCGCCTTTTTATTCACCTAACCTCATTAATTTCAAGGCCTAATGCACACCCGAGCTCAAATTTGCCTGTTTTACAGGCATCAGACTTTGTTTTTCACCCTCTAAATGCTGTGGATGAAGGAATGGGTTAGTGCATGACATGGATGAAGAAAATTGGATAGTGTACGGCTTAGATGAAGGAATCGGTTAGGATACGGCATGGATGAAGGAATCGGTTAGGATACGGCATGGATGAAGGAATCGGTTAGGATACGGCATGGATGAAGGAATCGGTTAGGATACGGCATGGATGAAGGAATCGCATAGTGTATAACTTAAGATGAAGAAATCGGTTAGGGTATGGCTTAGACCAGGGGTGTCAAACTCTATTTCATTGCGGGCCACATCAGCAGTAGGGTTACCCTCAAAGGGCCGGTTGTATGTCGGGTGTGCTATGTACACCGTGCGTGCAAGGTTCAGGAGTGCATTACGTGCAAAATTCATGACTACACTATGTACAGAGTGCATAGTTCAGGACCATGCTATGTACAGAGTACAAGGTTCAGGAGTGCGCTACATACAGAGTGCAGGGTACAGGGGTGCGTTATGTACAGAGTGTCACATTCAGGGGTGTGCTGTGTCTGGAGTGCAGGGTTTAGGGGTGCGCTGATTTTGTAACCTCAACCCCTCCATGAAGCTTCCTCGCATCTCTTTCACCTACTTGGCCCGGCTCTAGTACCTCCCTGTGTAGGTGGCTCTACTACCTGTGTATTTTTGCAGGGAGATTGTGCTTCCTCTTAGATTCTGGAGATCTGTCCCCGCTGTGCCCTACCACGAGTGCGTCCAGGAATCTGTTAGATCCCGCCCGCCACTAAGGGCAAAGCTGTCCCTTGTAAACACAGAAGGCTTCTATTTTTACAAGCGACAGCAGGGAGTGGGAGCGAAGGGTGAGAGCCGGAGGTGGCAGAATGGATTTCCGGCTGCAAAACTGAGTGTGAGGCCACATGACAGGGCCTGGAGGGCTGCATTTGGCCCACGGGCTTTGTGTTTGGCATACGTGGCTCAGAAGAAGGAATCTGTTAGTGTACGGCACGGATGATGGAATCGGTTAGTGTATGGCACGGATGAAGGAATCGGTTAGTCTACGGCACGGATGAAGGAATCGGTCAGTCTACGGCACGGATGATGGAATCGGTCAGTCTACGGCACGGATGATGGAATCGGTTAGTCTACGGCACGGATGATGGAATCGGTTAGTCTACGGCACGGATGATGGAATCGGTTAGTCTACGGCACGGATGATGGAATCGGTTAGTCTACGGCACGGATGATGGAATCGGTTAGTCTACGGCATGGATGATGGAATCGGTTAGTCTACGGCACGGATGATGGAATCGGTTAGTCTACGGCATGGATGATGGAATCGGTTAGTCTACGGCATGGATGATGGAATCGGTTAGTCTACGCAAGGATGATGGAATCGGTTAGTCTACGGCTTAGACCAGGGGTGTCAAACTTAATTTCATCACGGGCCGCATCAGCAGTAGTAGTTACCCTCAAAGGGCTGGTTGTATCTTAGGTGTAACCCGGGAGCAACTGAGGGCAAAGCTGTCCCTTGTAAACACAGAAGGCTTCTCTATTTTACAAGCGTGGGGAGTGGGAGCGAAGGGTTAGAGCCAGAGGTAGCAGGATGGAGTTCCGGCTGCAAAACTGTGTGTCAGGGCCACATGACAAGGCCTGAAGGGCCGCATTCCGCCTGCAGGCCTTGTGTTTGACATCCGTGGCTTAAGGCCCGTACACACGTACCGATCGTCGGCATACAAACGTCGGTGGACGAAGGATCTGCCGATTGTACGCGTGTTAGTATGGTGCCTCCGACAGATGTCTGCGCACAATCCGCGGACAAAAGTCTTTCTTGCAAACATGAAAATTTTTGTATGCCGACACCAGAACGGACGATTGTTCGCCTGTCAGTACACAATTCGGCCGACAGACCGCAGATTTGCAAGACTGGGCATGCTCAGAAAATAGAAAACACAGGGAAAGTTAACCATTACATGACATCACTTCTGCAGTCGGCGGACAAAATTCTTGTGCTGTCCTTGTGCTGTCTTTGCACTTTTCAGCAGACACCGACATCCCGGGGAGAAAAGAGGAACATTTGTATGCCGACCATCGGTACGTGTGTACGGGGCTTTAGATGAAGGAATCGGTTAAAGTACGGCTTAGATGAAGGAACTACATAGTGTACGACATGGATGAAGGAATCAATTAGTGTACGGCACGGTTGATGGAATCAGTTGGTGTACGGCGCGGGTGATGGAATCAGTTGGTGTACGGCACAGATGACGGGTCGGTAAGTGTATGGCGTGGATGAAGGGTCGGAAAGTGAATGGCATGGATGACGTAATCAGTTAGTATTTTACATGGATGATGGAATCGGTTAGTGTATGGCGTGGATGATGGAATCGGTTAGTGTAGGGCGTGGATGATGGAATCGGTTAGTGTAGGGCGTGGATGATGGAATCGGTTAGTGTAGGGAGTGGATGATGGAATCGGTTAGTGTAGGGCGTGGATGATGGAATCGGTTAGTGTAGGGCGTGGATGATGGAATCGGTTAGTGTAGGGCGTGGATGATGGAATCGGTTAGTGTAGGGTGTGGATGATGGAATCGGTTAGTGTAGGGCATGGATGGTGGTATTGGTTAGTATACGGCATGGATGGTGGAATCGGTTAGTGTACGGCATGGATGAAGGGTCGGTAAGTGTACGGCGTGGATGATGAAGGGTCGGTAAGTGTACGGCGTGGATGATGAAGGGTCGGTAAGTGTACGGCGTGGATGATGTAATCGGTTAGTGTAAGGCTTAGTTGATGTAATCGGTTAGTATATGACATGGATGGTGGAATCTGTTAGTGTACGGACGGCGTGGATGGTGGAATCGGTTAGTGTACAGCAGGCATGTCCAACCTGCGGCCCGCAGGTCCCGCCTTCACAATCTTTTTTTTCTTCTTGTGGCTTCTGTCAGGCAAGGGGCCTCGGCCGTGCTCAATCTCCCGGTGGGTGAAGACTTGAGAGCAGCGCAGCCAGGAAACTACAACTCCCAGATCTTAGAGGCAGGCAGAGGCAGGGCGCGCTAGGGAGTCAGGACATATGTGACTTAACTGAGGCTGCGGGCTGAGCACTGGCAATTTTACTTGACCCCAGAACAGGAGCATCAACCCCCCCCCCAGGACTGGAGGAGGCCGTGCAGGGACCTGCTGAGCTGGCAGCTGCCATTGCTGAGGTAAGACCCTGATACCCCACGCTGACCCCCACATCCCATCTATATAACCCCCTTTTATCCTGCCCCAGTGCCCACCCAGTAACCTCAAAATAGCCCTCAACACTGTGGGTCCTGCTGCCATGGCCTGTGGATCCTGCTGGCCGCTGGCCTGTGGGTCCTGCTGGGAGCTGGCCATGGCCTGTGGCCCACAGGTTATGGCCATCTCCCAGCAGAACCTACAGGCCAGTGGCCAGCAGGACCCACAAGCCATGGCCACCTCCCAGCAGAACCTACAGGCCAGCAGGACCCTCAATGATGGGCACTGGTGCGGCTGCATTGATGGGCACCGCCTCTCTATTGCAGTCGCTACTTCCTCCAGCAGTACCCGACGTCATGACCAGCAGTACCCGCATGACCAGTTTTACCCACCAGCAGTGCCACAGCATTACCCGCCAGCATTACCTGCCAGCAGTAATCGCCAGCATTACCCACCAGCAGTCTGCAAAATAAGTAGAAAAGGTATGTGCATTAGCGTGTGTACATTGTTGCAATATGTTTTTTAATAACTAGTTGTGTTTTGTCATAATATGTCATGTCCTTGTACATACATGTATGAAAAAGGACATGACATTTTCTGGTTGCCTAAGTCACATGTGCTAGGGGTGCAACTAACCCCCACCACATAACTGTAAATATCCCAGCATGTGCAGGGTTTCTGACTCCTACCACCATCACCACTTCAAATCACTGAAGTGGTCATGGTGGTTAGAGTGTTCCTTTAATATCTCTTAGAAGAAGTAAACCTCTGTATACTGATTCCATTTCATTTGATCATCCTCTAGTTGTGTTAAATTAGTGCGAGGGGGGCGAGGCGGCGTTTTATTACTTATACACCTTAACTATAGTATATATTTTATAGGCGGCCCAAGAAAATTTCTCTACACTCAATGTGGCCCAGAGAAGCCAAAAGGTTGGACACCCATGGATGGTGGAATCGGTTAGTGTACAGCGTGGATGGTGGAATCGGTTAGTGTACGGCGTGGATGGTGGAATCGGTTAGTCTACGGCGTGGATGGTGGAATCGGTTAGTCTACGGCGTGGATGGTGGAATCGGTTAGTCTACGGCGTGGATGGTGGAATCGGTTAGTCTACGGCGTGGATGGTGGAATCGGTTAGTCTACGGCGTGGATGGTAGAATCGGTTAGTCTACGGCGTGGATGGTAGAATCGGTTAGCATTTTTGTATTCAGCCCATATGCTGAACAAACAATCCCTCTCACTATATGGCCAGTTTTCGCCAGCTATAAGAATCTGACTAGGCACCTGCAGGCTAACAGTCAGCTTTATTTCATATCCTAGTTGAACTTTCCGGATGTCAGGAAGGTTGCAGCTTACAATAAAGTGATCTGATACTTTCAGAACAGGTAAGGTTATGAGCTCTGCAGGATAATGTTGAATGCTGAGGGCAGCAGATTTGCAAGTATGGCAGGGTGGAAGGAGTTAACCATAAGTCAGGACGCAGTTGCTCCTCTTTTGTTTGGTGTCTCCTTTGTGCAGAGCCGGTTCTCACACACAAAAGGTAAAGAGAAAAACATGTTTATCGCAAGACACGGGAGGAACAACCTTCCCAGCAGCCTCCGTCGTCCCTGACCTGGCACTTCTCACTCACACCCCGCATACCTCCCATGCCAGACCTCGAAAAGTCAGCCATGTTTACTGCATTCCAGCCCACAGAAACCAGCAGCTGCTGGATGAGGCCTGGGGACACAGACACCTGTGAAAGGGGGGATCTTGGGGGGCCTACAGGCACCACATCATACATCACCACCAGTAGTGAGTGGATTATACTGTATGCTTACCCATAAGAGGATTATCGACTAATAGAGGTCTATCATACATCTATAGGTAGCCTGAAGCTTACAGCCAGCACCAGATATGTGCTGTGTACATAAACATGTATGCCTGGGCCATTCTGCATATTTATACCATTCTGCAGAATGATGGTGTAGAGGTTGGGTCTGTCAGTCGGTTTTGATAGGCTTTTGTTTGATATAGAACTTTCTTCTCTCCCCATAAAAGTCAATGGGAAGGTGAAAGCTGGTTGATGCAGCTTAGAAGGAAATCAAATGCAGGTCAGGAGGTTAACTGCAGGTGAAATACACCTGTCTCAGAAGGGTTTCAAACTGATGTCAAATGTTTGCAGAATGCACCTGAAAGCAAGCTGCTTTAGCCCATGGGCACAAAGCTTAAAGTGGAAGTAAACCCTCCTATCGTTTTCAGCCAAGGAAGCTGCCATCTTGGCCTCTGTTTAATTTCCGGCTGCCATCTTGGCCTCTGTTTAATTTCTGGCTGCCATCTTGGCCTCTGCTTAATTTCCGGCTGCCATCTTGGCCTCTGCTTAATTTCCGGCTGCCATCTTGGCCTCTGTTTAATTTTCAGCTGCCATGATGCTGCACATGTGATCAGTTATGACACCAACCATTGGATGGTTTAACAGTTTGGATGAGAGTATAACCAATGTGACAGATAGCATTTTCCGGCATGCCGGGAATGTAACTGGATTTTGAAACTATTAAATCGATGGGTTTACTTCCGCTTTAGGGGCTCGTTCACACTAGTTCTTATGGGGCGGTAAAATCCTGTGTTTGAGCCACCCTTTTATCCCTTTGGCTGCAGAGGCAGGGGTGTACACATGCTTTGCAAGTGCCCTACAGCCTTGGGCAATGCAAGTGAATGCGATGCGCTACTGCAGGGATCAAGGGGTTGAAGCAAGGGGCGTGGAGGCGCTCTTCATAGAGCAAAGCTAGTGTGATGAGGCCCTGTACCTTAAAGCTAGCCCTAAAGTGACATTAAAGCCGCCAATACTTACTCCCACCACTTTGGAGATGCAATGGCTGCAATATACTTTGTCACTCCCTCAACGGCGCTGACATCTTCATCAGGTTACCTCTGGGTCTGGCAGCTTTGTCCATCTTGATTGGCAGGTCAGAATGCCATATGCCCAATGCATGCGCATGGGAGTTAAAGTAAAACTCCAGACTAAAGCCAGTCTACCTGAGACTGGGAGTTATCAGAGGACTTTTTCTTGTTATAAAGACCCAGTATTTATCTCAGCCCAATATGCTTGGCTTTTTGAGTTGCCATTGTATTACTGAGGTCAAGCTGTCTTGATCTGGGCATTTTCCTTTCTTGGGCATAATTCTCTGGTGCTCCATCATGTGATTGAACAATATCACTTGTCTTTGCCATCAGGGATTCTCCGTTTCTTGTTGGCCAATGTCAAGGGTCTTTGAGGAAGCATTATAAGAACACGTGTATACTGCGAAACGCGTCAGTACCTAGCTCTTTTGACCGACATTTTGGAGATTACCATTATCTTTGGATTGTCCTCATTTATTGATGTTATTTCTGTGGTCCAGGCTCAGCAAAGATTGCGAGCATGTGGTCTGGATCCGCCCACATGACTGCATGACTGGACCGGCACCCAGGTCAGCCTCTCAGTGAGCCGCTGAGAGCCTGAGCCAGCCGCTCCTGCCCCCTCCACAGCTCAGCGCTCCAGTGAGCGAGGAGGGGGCAGAGCAGAGAGCCAATAACTGACAGTCACCGACTGTCTGCTCAGGGATCTCTGAGAACCAAGCGATCAGCGGTGTTTGATCACTCAGGTCTCAGTCTGGAGCCAGCGGGGAGCAGATTCTGCATCCACCTAGGTAAGTACGATTTCAAATTCCCATACTTCTCTTGTAAACTGGTCAAGGGCTGCTGGAGGGATGCACAGAGCCGCCATGCCCAGATTAGGGTTATAGTGGATGTATTGTAAGAGCCTCTTCTACAGCAAAGCAGATAAATATAGATTTCCATCAAATTGAAGACAGGAGCTGCTTGTCTACAGAGTAAGAAAATCTTTACACAATAAGTGGAGTATTTTACTTCCGAAACACTGAATCCATTCACACCAAATATTAAAGCCATTTCCTGATGCCCCTTCCATGAAGTTTAATTTTCTGCAAAATTCTAGTCATTTCAGGCAATAGAATCTCACTTTTTTTCCTTTCTTCGGCTGCCTGAAATGAGACGTTTACAGAGGGAGTGACTGCCACCTAGTGGAGAAAGAGGAAAATAGCAGGGATATCTATATAAGAAAATGAGGGGAGCTTTGCCATTAACTAAATGCAGACAGTGGCGGGACAAGTAAAGTTCATAGTCCCATCGCACACCTTCCTGGCTATAGACACATCTGTTGTGGGTGCTGCAGACAGTGGCGGGACAAATAAAGTTCATATTCCCATCGTACACCTTCCTGGGTATAATACACATCTGTTGTGGGTGCTGCAGACAGTGGCGGGACAAGTAAAGTTCATAGTCCCATCACACACCTTCCTGGGTATAGGCACATCTATTGTGGGTGCTGCAGACAGTGGCGGGACAAGTAAAGTTCATAGTCCCATCACACACCTTCCTGGGTATAGGCACATCTATTGTGGGTGCTGCAGACAGTGGCGGGACAAGTAAAGTTCATATTCCCATCGCACACCTTCCTGGGTATAGGCACATCTGTTGTGGGTGCTGCAGACAGTGGCGGGACAAGTAAAGTTCATATTCCCATTGCACACCTTCCTGGGTATAATACACATCTGCTGTGGGTGCTTCATACAGTGGCGGGACAAGTTCATAGTCCCATCGCACACCTTCCTGGCTATAGGCACATCTATTGTGGGTGCTGCAGACAGTGGCGGGACAAATAAAGTTCATAGTCCCATCGCACACCTTCCTGGCTATAGGCACATCTGTTGTGGGTGCTGTAGACAGTGGTGGCGGGACAAATAAAGTTCATATTCTCATCGCACACCTTCCTGGGTATAGGCACATCTGTTGTGGGTGCTGCAGACAGTGGCGGGACAAATAAAGTTCGTAGTCCCATCGCACACCTTCCTGGCTATAGACACATCTGTTGTGGGTGCTGCAGACAGTGGCGGGACAAGTAAAGTTCATATTCCCATTGCACACCTTCCTGGGTATAATACACATCTGTTGTGGGTGCTGCAGACAGTGGCGGGACAAATAAAGTTCATAGTCCCATCGCACACCTTCCTGGATATAGGCACATCTGTTGTGGGTGCTGCAGACAGTGGCGGGACAAGTAAAGTTCATAGTCCCATCGCACACCTTCCTGGCTATAGACACATCTGTTGTGGGTGCTGCAGACAGTGGCGGGACAAGTAAAGTTCATATTCCCATCGCACACCTTCCTGGCTATAGACACATCTGTTGTGGGTGCTGCACACAGTGGCGGGACAAGTAAAGTTCATATTCTCATTGCACACCTTCCTGGGTATAGGCACATCTGTTGTGGGTGCTGCAGACAGTGGCGGGACAAGTAAAGTTCATAGTCCCATTGCACACCTTCCTGGGTATAGGCACATCTATTGTGGGTGCTGCAGACAGTGGCGGGACAAGTAAAGTTCATATTCCCATCGCACACCTTCCTGGCTATAGACACATCTGTTGTGGGTGCTGCAGACAGTGGCGGGACAAGTAAAGTTCATAGTCCCATTGCACACCTTCCTGGGTATAGGCACATCTGTTGTGGGTGCTGCAGACAGTGGCGGGACAAGTAAAGTTCATAGTCCCATCGCACACTTTCCTGGGTATAGGCACATCTATTGTGGGTGCTGCAGCGATCACCAGTTGGACACCGGATCTATCACTGGTACATACATATTCGCCAGCACACCATGGAGCTCGCAAAGCAGTCCAAATAAACTTTTTTTTGCAGAAAGGATCACATCAGAAACAGTGCAACGTTTCGGAGTCACGCAGGACCCTTTCGTCAGGCATGTGATCAGCCATCACATAGCTGACTAAGGGGTCCTCGGCACTGAAAATAATTGAAAATGCCAAGTTTGGCTGCTTTGAATGCTGTCAGTTTTTTGAATTTCACGCCCAGTTTTTTACATGGAGACCTGATCAGAGACGAATGCGGCTTTGATCGGGTCTTCTCTTCAGCGGCCAGGCAGGTAGGATGCCCGGGTCTCCCGGTGGGACAGGAGACCCGGGCGAGCCGCGGAAGGAGGCGGGAGGGAGGGGGACATCCCCTTCCGCTCCTTGTAATGAAAACCGAGCAGCTTCTCAGCCGCATCGGTAGTCATTACAAGACAGCCGACCGTCGGCTATGGACACCGGTACCGGGGTGATGCCTCTAGCTGCAGGCATCACTCGGGTACAAGCACTTTCCCGAAATATCGGTAACCTCCGGGGCCGTTTCCGATATATCGGGGAAAGTGCAGATCGGCCCTCGATATATCGGTGGTGCCCTAGTACTGGGTATACTCCATTGTCAAAGTCCTGTACTACTCACCTTTCAGGGTAGCAGGGGAACTAATCCGAGTACATGCAGGGGGGTTAAGGCCCCTTTCACACTTGTGCGACCTAAAAGTTGTGCGATTTTGTCGTGATTTTGTCTGGACTTGAAGAAATGCCTGAGTAATATTGAGGTCTCTGAACCTCAAAACGTATCAAAGTCGAACCAAAGTAGTGCAGGGACTACTTGGAAATCGGTGCGACTCGCACAGATATGAGCGGTACTCATTGTTAATCATGGAGCACGACTTGTCATGCAACTTTACAGTCCCAAGTCGCAGGACAAGTCACACAAGTGTGAAAGGGGCTTAAATGGGGCAAGTTAAGCCCAACCATGGTTTTACTCCCTTCACGACAAGGACATTTTTTTGCTATTCAGCACTGCGCTACTTTAACCAGTTCTGGACCGGAAGGATTTGCCCCCTTAATGACCAGGCCATTTTTGCAGTTTGGCACTGCGTTAATTTAACGGACAATTGCACAGCCCTGCTACGCTGTACCCAAATAAAATTGATGTCCTTTTTTCCCACAAATAGAGCTTTCTTTTGGTGGTATTTGATCACCTGTGCGATTTTTAATTTGTGTTATAAACAAAAAAAGGGCGACAATTCTGAAATAAAAAAACAAAAAAAAAATATATATATTTTTCACATTCTGCTATACAACATTCCCAAAATTTTTTTTTTTTAAATTTTAATTTTTCATCCTTCTAGGCCAATTTGTATTCTGCTACATATTTTTGGTAAAGAAAAAAAATCCCAATAAGTGTATTTTGATTGGTTTGCGCAAAAGTTATCGCGTCTACTAACTAGGGAAAAGATTTATGTAATTTTTATTTTATTTACTAGTAATGGCGGCGATCTGCAATTTTTAGCAGTACTGTGACATTGCGGCGGACAGATCGGACCCCTAACTGACATTTTTGACACATTTGGGGGTACCAGTGACATTACTACAGTAATCAGTGCTATAAATATGCACTGTTACTGTACTAATGACACTGGCAGGGAAGGGGTTAACTTTATTGGGTGATCAAAGGGTTAAGTGTGAACCTAGGGGAGTGTTTTCTAACTGTGGGGGGGGGGGGGGTGTGTGAAACGATCATAGACACCTGTGTTCCTATATAGAAGGATCACATGGGCTCTGTGATCACTCCAGAGAGAAGAACAGTTAGTTGTGTTTACAACAGCCGACCGTCCTCTCTCAGCAGGAAGCGATCGCGGATACCCAGCAGCAATCCCGGCCACTGGCGACGCTCGCCCCCCAGCACCAAAACATAGGGCTACGTTGTTTTGCGCAGGCGAGCCTGCCTGCCACAGTAAATCTGCGGCGGGCAGTCGGCAAGTGGTTAACTGGTAATTGCACAGTCATGCAGCGCTGTACCCAAATTACATTTATGTAATTTTTTCACACTATTTGAGCATTATTTTGATACTATTTGATCACCTCTGTTTTTAATAGTTTTTTTTATTTTTTATTATAGCATCTACAAACTCTGGTATATACAGTGCCTTGAAAAAGTATTCATACCCCTTGACATTGTCTCATGTTACAACCAAAAAAGTAAATGTATTTTATTGGGATTTTATGTGATAGACCGAAACAAAGTGGCACATAATTGTGAAGTGGATGGAAAATGATAAATGGTTTTCAAAATTCTTTACAAATAAATATGTGAAAAGTGTGGCGTGCATTTGTATTCACCCCCCTGAGTCAATACTTTGTAGAACCGCCTTTCACTGCAATTACAGCTGCAAGTCTTTTTGGGGATGTCTCTACCAGCTTTGTACATCTAAAGAGGGACATTTTTGCCCATTCTTCTTTGTATAATAGCTCAAGCTCTGTCAGATTGGATGGAGGGCAATTTTCAAGTCTTGCCACAGATTTTCAATTGGATTTAGGTCTGGACTTTGACTGGACCATTCTAACACATGAATATGATTTGATCTGATCTATTCCATTGTAGCTCTGGCTGTATGCTTTGGGTCGTTGTCCTGCTGGAAGGTGAACCTCCATCCCAGTCTCAAGTCTTTTGCAGAATCTAACAGGTTTTCCTCTAAGATTGCCCTGTATTTGGCTCCATCCATCTTCCCATCAACTCTGACCAGCTTCCCTGTCCCTGCTGAAGAAAAGCATCCACACAACATGATGCTGCCACCACCATGTTTCACAGTGGGGATGATGTGTTCAGGGTGAGGTGCAGTGTTAGTTTTCCGCCACACATAGCGTTTTGCTTTTAGGCCAAAAAGTTGAATTTTGGTCTCATCTGACCAGAGCCCCTTCTTCCACATGTTTGCTGTGTCCCCCACATGGCTTCTCACAAACTGCAAATGGGACTTCTTATGGCTTTCTTTCACCAATGGCTTCCTTCTTGTCACTCTTCCATAAAGGGCAGATTTGTGGAGCGCACGACTAATAGTTGTCCTGTGGACAGATTCTCCCACCTGAGCTGTGGATCTCTGCAGCTCCTCCAGAGTTACCATGGGCCTCTTGGCTGCTTCTCTGATGAATGCTCTCCTTGCCCGGCCTGTCAGTTTAGGTGGACGGCCATGTCTTGGTAGGTTTGCAGTTGTGCCATACTCTTTCCATTTTCCCATGATGGATTGAACAGTGCTCTGTGAGATGTGCAAAGCTTGGGATATTTTTTTTTTCATAATCTAACCCGGTTTTAAACTTCTCCACAACTTTATCCCTGACCTGTCTGGTGTGTTCACTGGCCTTAATGATGCTGTTTGTTCACTGAGGTTCTCTAACAAACCTCTGAGGGCTTCACAGAACAGCTGTGTTTATACTGAGATTAAATTACACACAGGTGGACGATATTTACTAATGAGATGACTTCTGAAGGCAATTCGTTCCACTAGATTTTAGTTAGGGGTATCAGAGTAAAGGGGCTGAATACAAATGCACCCCACACTTTTTACATATTTGTAAAAAATGATTAAAACCATTTATTATTTTCCTTCCACTTCACAATTATGTGCCACTTTGTGTTGGTCTGTTCAGGGGGTATGAATACTTTTTCAAGGCACTGTATACTGGAATTTTTATTATTTTTTTTTATACTGGTAATGGCAGCGATCAGAAGTTTGTAGTGGGGCTGTGATAGTGCGGCGGACAATGAGACACTAACTGACACTGGGCAGGAACTGACTGACACCATAAGTGACACTTATAGAGTGATCAGTGATAATACTATACACTGTCACTGTACTGACACTGACTGGGAAGGGGTTAACATCTCTGGGTAATCAAGGGGTTAAGCGAGTACCTAACAAATGTTAATGTGTATATTATGTGCTGCTTTTTACTAACAAATCGATCTGTTCTTTCTCCCTGCACGCCCTGTATCTGGAAGGGGCCAGTGACGTACAGGTACGGCGCTGTGCCTGAAGGAGATGCCAGTCCACAGTACAATGCGGGTGGTCCTAAAGAGGTGAAGCTGAAGTTTATGTATGCCTTGATAGCACAGTTACATTCCAGCTTGGTCCAATGCAAGTTTGCATATTTCATACTTGAGCTAGTCGCCACTCCCACAGTGATATCAGCAGCTTTTCTGGTCCTTTTCCAAGTGGCTGCCCTTCTACACAGAAACCACAGAGGGTCTCTCAGCATGGTTGCCATTCACAGAACATATTGGATGTAGCACCCTACAGGTAGGTGCTAGGTAAAGTATAGTGGGCCTTGTCTGCCTAACAGAAGGGCCATGATTTCAGCTGGGCTGTCATGTCTCCCAGGTGTGGTTACTGAGAGGGGAGTCTCCCCACTGGCTTCTCATTGGACAGTGGAGGAAACCCAATCAGTGGCCCATTCAGGCCTGTATCTACCCCAGAAGGCAGATTCTGCCGCAGAGGATTCTGGGAGTGGGTATAAGTTTGGAGGGAATGCATGACGCAGCGTTTTTGGCGGGAAGCAGAGTCCCAGGAGGGAGAGTACGGCTGTCTCTTCTCCTGTCAGAAGAATCTGGTGTCTTGGGCGGCTTCAGAATGTAGAGCACAGGTGTCAAACACAAGGCCCGCGGGTCGAATGCGGCCCTCGAGGCCATTTCATGTGGCCCTCGCACCTCTCCTGCAGCTGTGGCACCCCCTTGTCTCTGCCCCCACCTTGTCTGTGTAGTCTGCAGCAGAGAGAACAGAACTCCTTTACCAGATCCGACACTCCTCTGTGCCGCTGCAGAAAGGCTCGTCTTTGCACACCCCTCCTTCTCAGCAGTCCACAGCAGAGAGGAGGGGAGAACTCCTACTGCAGATCCTGCACCTCTCTGTGCAGCTGCAACACCCCCTTGCCTCTGCCTCCCCTGGTTTCAGCATTTAGGAGACTCTGGAAGCTGACTCCAGCCCTCCTCTGGTTCTCCTCCAGACCCTGCACTTCTTCCCAGATCGACCCGCATCTTCTTCCTGGCAGCAGCACAAGGTAACATAAGGTGAGGGACTGCATTGTGATTTAGGGAAGGGTGGGTGACTCTTGAATTCGGAGGTTGGGGGGTTCTTGACATCCCATGTAAGAGTGTAAGCGGACGTGGGGTGCTCTGGACATCTAATCCTACAGATATAACCGGCCCTTTGAGAGCAACCATAATGCTGATGCGGCCCGTGATGAAATTGAGTTTGACACCCCTGGCGTAGAGAGAGCTGAGCTGCAGAAGGGATCCAGTGTGCTGAGGACCAGCGGAAGAAGAGAGGCCCAGTTCCAGGAAAGCCTTCCAAGTTTGTGAGTACTGTGATCTGCCCCTGGGGGTCTGCCTAGTGTAGAGGGGACCACACCGGAGAAGGTCTAAGGGATCCAGGAGTCAGCTAGCAGTAAAGGGGGTGCCTGGTCAGAGGACCCTGAAGTGAAAAGTGTACAGCGTTAAGAGTTGCAGCAAGCACAAGCAGTTACAAGGAACTACCTTGTAAGGGCTGGAGGGAGTTGTTCACTGGACTTCAGAGCTAAACAGAGTGTCAGGAGTCAAATGTCCTATAGTCCTGGATCTTCTGAGTTAACAAACATGTTAACCACTTAAGCCCCGGAAGATTTTACCCCCTTCCTGACCAGGCCCTATTTTGCGATTCGGCACTGGGTGATTTTAACTGACAATTGTGCGGTCGTGCGACGCTGTACCCAAATGAAATTGACGTCCTTTTTTTCCCCACAAACAGAGCTTTCTTTTGGTGGTATTTGATCACCTGTGCGATTTTCACTTTTTGCGCTATAAACAAAAAAAGAGCAAACATTTTGAAAAAATAATATTTTTCACATTTTTTTATATGAAATTCCCCCCAAAAAATTAAAAAATCAACATTTTTTAACATTTTAGGCCAATTTGTTTTCTGCTACATATTTTTGGTAACAAAAAATCGCAATAAGCGTATTTTGATTGGTTTGTGCAAAAGTTATTGCGTTTAATAACTACGGGAAAGATTTTTGTCATTTTTATTGTTTTTTTTTTTTTTTTAACGAGTAATGGCGGCGATCTGCGATTTTTTTTAGCTGGACTGCGACATTGCGGCGGACAGATCGGACCCTTGACTGACATTTTTGACACTTTTGGGGGTACCAGTGACATTACTACAGTAATCAGTGCTATAAATATGCACTGTTACTGCAAAAATGACACTGGCAGTGAAGGGGTTAATTTGATTAGAGATGCAGGGGTTAAATGTGTCCCTAGGGGCGTGCTTCTAACTGTAAAGGGGTGAGGTTTTTCATGTAACCACAGAGACATACGATCCTACATAGCAGGATCGTATGATCTCTGCTGTTACACAGGGGAGAATGACAGGCGGCTTTGTTTACATCAGCCACATGCCTTTCTCCCTCTCCACGGGGAGATCGCGAGTGACCGGCGGATATCGGACTTGCCGGTCACACGCGCGGGGATGCAGGGGAACGATTGGGGGCGGGAGCGTGCCTCCAGCGGCGCGCTCGCCCCCTACAGGCTCCTGGGCTAGCGACGTAGTACTACGTCACTCTGCCCAGGAGGGGCTGACCGCCGCAGTAAATGTACTTGCGGCGGTAGACAAGTGGTTAAAGTCGGAGTTCTAGCACTCGAGCAGATTAGTATCTTCAAGCGCCAGGAAACGTTGGTCGGCATTCAGCTGGCGCCAAGACCGCACCAACGGGCATTTTTTTCTGCACAGTGTCCCAGTTAAACCTAGTTCAGCCAGAGGAGTATCCCACTCATTCCCTTCTCCCATCCCCATTACAAAATAAACCCAAGATGCCGGAATGGTCATTGTCTCAGTTCTCACACTTGAGTGCACAACTTAAAAAGTGTTGGAAGTGTTACCGCAAACGATGGCAGAACCATATTAGGCCCAATGCCTGGAAATATTGCTACCATGTATTTTTTTTCAAACCTGAGGAAGGAGGCCATGGATGCATAACGCGTTGTCATGACCACTGTGTGACATCCACACTCTTCCCCCTGTATCCTGCTCATGTGTCCCCGGAGTGCAGCCCCGGCTGGACCGGCTGCACGCTCATTAGGATCTGCACGTTGAGCGTGGCAGTGGATAGCGCTCTCCTTTTGTGTTTTTTGTATTTTTTCCAGACTGAACCAATGTAACTATGCAATAAAATCACACAAGCTTCGGCTTTAACCACTTAAGCCTCGGAGGATTTGGCTGCTAAAAGACCAGGGGGTCTTTTTGCATTTTTTTACTGCGTGACTTTAACGGACAATTGCGCGGTCGTGCGACGCTGTACCTAAACGAATTTGACGTCCTTTTTTTCCCACAAACAGAGCTTTCTTTTGGTGGTATTTGATCACCTGTGCAATTTTTTGATCATGCGCTATAAACAAAAAAAGAGCGTCAATTTTGCAAAAATAGCAATATTTTTCACATTTTTTTTATATGAAATTCCCCAAAAAAAAAAAATGTAAAAATCAAAATTTTTTAACATTTTCGGCCAATTTGTTTTCTGCTACATATGTTTGGTAAAAAATAAATCGCAAAAAGCGTATTTTGATTGGTTTGCGCAAAAGTTATTGCGTTTACTAACAAAGGGAAAGATTTTTGTCATTTTTGGTGTTTTTTTTTTTTACGCGTAATGGCGGCGATCTGCGATTTTTTTTCGGTACTGCGACATTGCGGCGGACAGATCGGACCCTTGACTGACATTTTTGACACTTTTGGGGGTACCAGTGACATTACTGCAGTAATCAGTGCTATACATATGCACTGTTACTGCAAAAATGACACTGGCAGGGAAGGGGTTAACTGTATTGAAGAGGGAGGGGTTAAGTGTGTCCTAGGGGTGCGATTCTAACTGTATAGGGACATTGCTATTGGTGTAAAAACAAAGATCAACGGTCCTACATAGTATAACCGTCTGATCTTCATTTTTACACCAGGGAGAATGACGGGCGGCTTGTTTACATAAGCCGCTCCGCCTTTCTCCCTTCACCAGAGCGATCGTAGTGTGACCGGCGGACATCGGGTCCGCCAGTCACACGCACTGACTTGTCAGTGAACGAGCCACGGCGGGCGCGCGCCCGCCCGCAATTGGCTCTCAAGTCAGTGACAGGCGATTGACGTACCCATACGTCTGCCTGGCCGGGGCTGACCGCCGCAGTATATAGTCGTGCGGCGGTCGGCAACCGGTTAAAGAATAAGTTCACTTTTCAAAAAAATCAATAAATGCACATTTTTTTGCAGGTAATAAAAAACATGCATTTTTAAATTTTTGGAGCCTGTAAAGCAGGGATCTGCAAACTGTGGCTCTCCAGCTGTTGCAAAACTACAAGTCCCATCATGCCTCTGCCTCTGGGTGTCATGCTTGTGGTCAGTTTTGCTATGCCTCATGGGACTTGTAGTTCTGCAACATCTGGAGGGCCACAGTTTGCATATCCCTGCTGTAAAGCAATGCATCAGTGATCAGCAGACTGCTGGTGCCATGCAGGTCTCCTGCAGATCTGTGAGTGTATCTGTGTGCCTCTACATCCCATAGGGGCAGGCAGAGATACACTGACAGGAAAAATTATCTAACTACCATGACGCTCCACAGCGCGGTGGTAGTTCATTGAGAACTAACCCTGACAGCCGCAAAGGATGCTGGGGCTTGTAGTTCATTCACACACACAGCTGTGTGAATGAATGATGCGGCCATGTGGGCGGGGGCCCCACGCAGCCACGTGGATTTCAAAAAGTGACAGCTAGTACAGGGAACTTCTTCCCATACTGCTGTCACAGGGAAGGGCTGCAACATCGGGCACATGTAATATGTTCTACCCTAAAAATAGGTGGAACATGTAAAATGTTCCCAAAGGTGGTGCCGTTTTCATCACTAAGTTTCATCACTAAGTTTCATCACTAAGTTGATCTTTATGAAAAAAAAAAAAAAAGAAAAAACAAGATTGCAGTTCCCTTTTATATGGAATTTGGAGCTTTTTTAACCACCTCCCACCCGGGCCATTGAACATATACGGCCGGGTGGGAGTCTCGTCCTTCTGATCGGACGTTCCGGAACGTCCTTCAGAAGGAGAGAGATTGCGCCGCCGTGGGCACGCGCAGCGGCGCGATCTCGATGTGCCTGTGTCCCTAGGACACAGAGCAACAAGATGCGGCAGGAGGGCCCTGTGATTGGCCCTCCTGATCACATGACGGCTGTGTCCAATCACAGCCGTCATGTAATGTCAATACAGCCGTTGTAACGGTTTCGATCTCTTCTCCTCCTGACAGATCCTGTCAGTGAGGAGAAGAGGAGAGGATCGATACTGCAGCCGGGGTGATCAGTGAGTATTTCTAATTACTCACTGATCACAGGGGGGGTCTGTGCTGGTAATCAGATGATTGATTACCAGTGCAGCCCTGGGGGGAGGGGGTGCCACTAAAGCCACCAGGGATGCCCACCCATGACCACCAGGGATGCCCACCATGGCCACCAGGGATGGCAAACAGGGCTCAGAGTGCCTGCCAGGGGTGCCCCCCTATCAGTGCTGCCCACCAATGCCATCTATCAGTGCTGCCCACCAGTGCCCGTTATTGCCATCTATCAGTGCCGCCCACCAGTGCCCATTATTTCCCACCAGTGCTGCCTATCAGTGCCCATCAGTGCCGATCAGTGCCGCCCATCAGTGCCACCTATCAGTGCCCATCAGTGCTGCCTATCAGTGCCCATCAGCGCTGCCTATCAGTGCCCATCAGCGCTGCATATCAGTGCTATCTTTCAGTGCCACATATCAGTGCTGCAAATCAGTGCTACCTATCAGTGCCCATCAGTGCTGCATATCAGTGCCACCCCATCAGTGCCACCCCATCAGTGTCTCCTCATCAGTGCCTGTCAGTGCCTGTCAGTGCGGCGTCATCAGTGCAGAAAAAAACGTATCTATTTACAAAATTTTATAACCTAAACAAAAAAACTTTTTTTCTTTTTTTCAAACTTTTCGGTCTTTTTTTATTTGTGCACCAAAAAAGAAAAAACCTGGCGGTGATCAAATACCACCAAAAGAAAGCTCTATTTGTGGGGAAAAAATGACATAAATTTGGTTTAGGTACAGTGTTGCATGACCGCGCAATTGTCATTCAAAATGAAACAGCGCTAAAAGCTGAAAATTGGTCTGGGAAGGAAGGGGGTTTAAGTGCCCGGTATTGAGGTAGTTAAAGATTTAAGATATGTACAATGCATTATAAACTCAAAGTCCAGTTGAAATTTTAAAATAAAAATGAAACCAATACAGTCAGGCTGTTGATAATATTAAGTGTTCATTAGTCCCCATTCAGACTAGCGCGACTTGTCACTCGACTTGTCAGCCTGACAAGTCGCGCTCGGTCGCGGGCCATTGATTAGCACAGGACCCGTTCTAATAGGAGCGACACAAGTCGCTCCGACTTCGAAAAAGGGTCCTGTACTACTTATGTTGCTTTAGCGCTGATTTGATTTCTTTTATCATTGATATTAGTGGATTACTACTCTGCTGTTTGCAACAAGTCATACAACCCCACATGTGGAGACAGGCACTCTATTGGACTTGTAGTTCCTCTGTAGCAGTTGTTGAATGACGGTGACATACCTGTTGCGCTGAGGATGATGGGAGAGAAGACTGGCTCAGTAACCGCATTGATGCTTCCAAGTGCTGAGGAGGTAGAAAGAAATTTGGGAGCTGAATGGGATCAGATCTGGACAGGGAATTGTTAAGGAAAGCCAGTACAAGATAGACAATAAGGAGTGAAAGCACTTCTGATTTACATAGTCAGGTTGAAAAAAGACAAGTCCATCTGGCTCAACCAATAAAAAACAATAAAGAGAACCCAACCATACAATCCCATATATACAATCCTATACCTGCAGTTGATCCAGAGGAAGGTGAAAACCCCAGCAAAGCATGATCCAATTTGCTACAGCAGGGGAAAAAAGTTTCTTCCTGATCCCCTGAGAGGCAAACGGATATTCCCTGGATCAACTTTACCTATAAATATTAGTACCCATTAATATTATGTACACCCAGGAAAGAATCCAGGCCTTTTTTAAAGCAATCTACTGAGCTGTGCAGAACCACCTCTGGAGGGAGTCTATTCCACATTTTCACAGCTTACGGTGAAGAAACCTTTGCGTATTTGGAGATGAAATCTGTTTTCCTCCAGACGTAAAGAGTGCCCCCTTGTCCTCTGTGATGACCTTAAAGTGAACAACTCAACACCAAGTTCACTATATGGACCCCTTATGTATTTATACATGGTGATCATATCCCCCCTAATCTCCTCTTCTCAAGAGAGAATAAATTCAGTTCCTCTAATCTTTCCTCATAGCTGAGCTCTTCCATGCTTCTTATCAGTTTGGTTGCCCTTCTCTGCACTTTCTCCAGTTCCTCAATATCCTTTTTGAGAACTGGAACCCAAAAAAATATTCCAGATGAGGTCTTACTAATGATTTGTACAGGGGCAAAATTATATCTCTCTCTCTGGAGTCCATGCCTCTGTTAATACAAGAAAGGACTTTGCTTGCTTTAGAAACTGCAGCCTGGCATTGCATGCTATTATTAAGCTTAGGATCTACCAGAACACCCAGATCCTTCTCCGCTATGGATTCCCCCCAGTTCTACTCCCCCTAGTATGTATGATGCATGCATATTCTTAGCCTCCAAGTGCATAACTTTACATTTATCAACATTAAACTTAATTTGCCACATAGTTGCCCAATAAAACAGTGCATTGAGGTCAGCTTGTAAGTTGCAGACATCCTGATTTCCAAGATTTCCTTTGGTGTAGTCTGTACCAGTGTCGTAACTAGAACCTTCAGGGCCCTGAGACATGAAACCATGAAGGGCTCCCCTGATTCCCAGCCAGGGCCCTTCCCTCTGAGCCCGGTCGCAAGTGTGACCTTTGTGACCCTAGTAGCTCTGCCACTGGGGTCAGTTTATTCTTTTTTTTTTTTTTTTTTTTTTACAGGTTTTTTTTTTTTAGGAGCTCAGTTGTGGGGCTTTCCTAAAATATCAGTGGTCTAAACAGACCTCTGATGTTCCACCTTTTAGACAGAGAAAGGAGATTGAGGACACAGCCCTCAATCTCCTTCTCTGCACCCTCAGCAGCACAGAATGGATGGACAGGAATAGCTCTGTACAGAGCTTTCCGTTCATTCACAAAGTGAAGCATAGAAAACACAGTTTACTAAGTTTCAGTTATGAATGGACAGAGTCAGTGATCGGTACAGAGCTGCAGGGGACAGGAAAGGGGAGGCATGAGAGAGCCAAGAATGAGCACAGAGGGCTGGGGTGTACATAGGGGGGTAGCAGAATGAAGCTGGATAGGAGAAGTGGCGGGGGCCAGCTGCAAATAGAGTAACCGATCTCTCCATTTCTCCTCCTCTCCTTCCCGCATGCATTAAGCGCCTACAGGAGGAAAATAGAGGGATAGGTTCCTCTATATGCAGGCGCCCCCACTGGTTCTCCTATCCAGGTGTACAGGGGGGCTGCACGAGCCCCTTGCAGCATGGGTCCAGGTTGCAATTGAGACCCCTGTAGATACGCCACTTCTCAGTACATTTTCCATCACAGAAAACAGGATATTAAACAGAAGAGGTTAAACGATTAGCTGGGTCACCTATAATTTTAATAAAGAGTCATTTTTCACCAGCTGTAGAAGCTGCCCAAGGCATCATTTCTGATATTTATCAAGTAATGTGGGGACTTTGTGCAATAAAAACCTGTGCAGAGCTTCTCACAGAATTGTTGACTGTCTAAAACAGAATGTGTAATGACCCTGTGACCTATGGTTCCCTATATCATTTCAGCAGCAGTAAGGATACAGGAGATTAAAGTGCTGGATGGGGGTGGTTTCTGCCATGTCCGGAAGCTCCTCCACGCTCTGCACTGAAGGACTGGTATCCCTCTGAGAAGACTCAGGATGAGAAGATGACTGATACCCAGACCTGTAGTCATCTCTCACCTCTCGGTCGGTGTCTTCTCCTTCCATAGCAAGATCCTGAGACTCATCAGATTCACTGCCACTTAGCGACATCTCAGCGGGCAGTTGTGTCACTCCATGAGTCCGTTCCTCACCCCTCAGTCTGTCCTCCTCACTGATGTCTGAGAGATCTGGCGAATCCCGACCCAGTGAATGGATGCTTTCTGAGTCTTCCAATGCTTCTTGGTTTTGGGTGTCTGAACCATTGCCTGCAGTCATTTCACGGTATTCATCTGCCATATGAGAGTCACATGATCTGGCGGTATTCGGGTTACTGTCCTGCTCATCCTGGAGAACCGAAGAAATCAGACTGAGCTTGTCTTGGAGATTTCTATTGGTTGGAACATCTTCCATTGCCACCTGCTCTGTCTGCAGATCATGTCCTGGTTCGGACACCATACTAGACCATGGGCTCGTTCTGTCTGTCAGAGTGGTGATTTCATTCAGAGTCCTTGGTTCAATGACATTTTCCTCGTATTCCTCATCACTGTCCTGCTGAATGTAGTCTTCTGGTTCTTCCTCCTCACGATCCACAGCAAAGCTGCCTTGTCTCTCAGTGTAGCTTAACAAGTCCTCCATGTTGTTCTCCAAACGTATGGGAGATCCAGCTTCAGAGAATGGAGGTGTAACCACGCGGTGAGATTCATCCTCACTGTCAGATAATTCCTTGTCGATGACCGGCCACACATTCTCAGACGGACGTATGCCAATGACCTCTGACCTGGCTACGCTTAGAGGCTGATGACTGCTGCCACCATCTACTGTGCTGGTAGCAACTTCTCTAAGGATAGCCTTTTCCTGGAGGCCTAGGAGAGAAGAAATACCAAGAAAAAACATAAGTACGTTGCCTGCATAAAAAGAGATTATCATTTTTATTCATCAATAAATCCTTTTCAAGTTTATTGGAAGACATGAAACCCTGGTGGTATAAAGAAATACTTTACCCATTCAGGGACTCCATCATTTCTTACGTCTGAGAAGCCAAATCACCAAACACTAACATTGTCACATAGGAGAAAGGGAATTAAATCCCATGTGTAATGGTATCCTGCACTGGATATCCTAAAAATGGATTTTTGTAAAATCTTACCGTAAAATCCTTTTCTCTTAGCTCATCGACAGACGTAGTCCTCGGTGATACACCACCTTCGGGTTATGTTACCTCCGCAGGAGCAGGACTAGACAGGAAATTAAAAAGCTCTGGCCACACCCTAGGGGCAGTCCCAGAGGGTATATCCTCTCTCTCTCTGCCTCAGCAAATCAGTTATGTGAAAAAGCAGTGCTTAGAGAATTTAACCCAACCCAACTCCAAAACAGAGGGGCGGGGACTACGTCTGTCGATGAGCTAAGAGAAAAGGATTTTACGGTAAGATTTTACAAAAATCCATTTTTCTCTAGCGCTCATCGACAGACGTAGTCCTCGGTGATACACCACCTTCGGGACGTCCCAGAGCAGTATCACAACTGAGGGGTGGGAAAATGGAAATCAATCCCAATCTAGAAGGCCCAACCGGTGCCAACTAGAAGTTTACAATGCTCATCCTTAATGATGAGACTCAACCAAAAAAAGAGAAAATTTTTTTTTTTTTTTCAAACAGAAAAAAACCCTCGAGGTAGACCACCGGTCTCCTCAAATTGCGGCCTGCAAAACCTTGCGGCCAAATGAGGCATCCGCCGATGCCGTAACATCAATTTTATAGAATTTTGTAAAGGTATGTACAGACGACCAGGTGGCCGCCTTACATACCTGGACCACTGACGCCTGATGGCGAAAGGCCCAGGAAGTACTGAGCGCTCGAGTGGAGTGCGCCCTAACAGGGAACGGAGGACTCTGACCCTTAATAGAATAAGCCTGTACCACCGTTTGTCTAATCCATTTGGCAATGGTCGCGGCAGATGCAGGCAAACCCTTTCTGGGGCCATCCGTGATCACAAAAAGTGAATCCGTCTTACGGAATGATTCCGTAGCTTTCAGGTATACCCTGATTGCCCGAACCACATCCAAGGAATGCAACGCATGTTCCCAATGATGCTTGGGCTGAGGACACAAGGAAGGTAGTACAATATCTTCATTCAGATGAAAATCTGAAACCACCTTGGGAAGAAAAGATGGCTTAGGATGAAGTACTACCTTATCCCTATGAATCACTAGGTATGGTGACTGGCATGATAATGCAGCCAGTTCTGACACCCTGCGAGCAGAAGTAATAGCCACCAAGAAGGCCACCTTCTGGGATAGAGTAAGCAAGGGAATCTCCCTGATGTTTTCAAAGGGAGGTTTCTGTAGAACCGACAAAACCAAATTAAGGTCCCAGGGCGGTAAGGGCGCGCGGACTGGAGGAGCCAGGTGCCGCACCCCCTGGATGAAATTCCGCACCAAGGATTTGGTAGCTAAAGGCTTCTGAAAGAAGATTGCTAATGCTGAAACTTGACCCTTGATGGTGCTCAAGGCTAGCTTCTGCTCAACCCCTTGTTGCAAAAAGGCCAATATTCGAGTCACCGAATAGGTACGTGGAGGAAATCCTAAAGATTCGCACCACGCAATATAAGTCTTCCATGTGTGATAATAGACTTTGCTGGAAGTCGCTTTCCTTGCTTTAATAAGGGTAGGAATGACTGAAGTAGACAAACCTCTGTCCTTCAGTACTTGGGTCTCAATGGCCAGGCCATTAAAACCAGCGACTGTAAAGCACGAAGGTAAATTGGTCCTTGAGACCACAGACACTCCCTGAGACGAAGTTCCCACGGAACGTCTGCGACTAACATGTCCAAGTCGGCCAGGCCGGCTTGAGGAGGCCAGCCTAGAATTTCTAGGACCACTGGCGCTGATTGGATCTGAACCAGGCGTCCCTAGAGGTATCTGGCCCCGACCATCCGAGAAAGTCTGGTCGTTTTCTATTCCCACACATTTATCAGATACCTGATTGCTATCAGGAAGGGTGATCTTTTCTGGTTGAACCTCAGGGACCGAAGTCACCCGACTAGAGGCTACTTGGCCTATCTGGTCAACCAGATCCGATTCCTGTGAGGTATCGGGACTAATCTTAGGAAAAGGTAAAGAAAAAGATCTTTTCAGGGAACGGTAACTACCGCTTCCTGTGGTACTTAAATGTTGGAAGGGAAGAATCGCACCGGTAGTAGTGGTTGATGCTCGATCTAATGTCCTGAATACCGGTGAAAACGTCCCCCCACCCTGAAACCGGGTGGGGGCGCACCTTCAGGCTGTGTACTCCTTTGCTTCGGGTTTGGCTGGGTTGGTCCCCTTCTTGAACCCTCCTGGAGGAGTCTTGCCTTTCCCGCTAGTACCAGCCGGGCGCCCTTTATGGGCGGTAAAGAAAGGTCCTCGCTTGTTGCGAGGTCCCTTAGCTTTTGCAGCCTGTGGCAAAAAAGTGCTCTTGCCCCCAGTGGCATCCTTAATGATTTCATCTAGGTTGGCTCCAAATAGACGATTCCCCTGAAAGGGGAGATTGGTCAAGGTCTTTTTGAAACCTAGGTCAGCTGACCAGCATTTTAACCACAGCACACGTCTGAGGATCACTGCTAACTTAGATGCATGCCCTAATAGGGGAGTAGTGTCCAAGGCTGCGTCACAGATAAACCGTAGCCCTTGTATGATCTGTTCCATCAAATCAGATGTCTCCTGGGGAATATCTTTTCCCCTAAGATCTTGGCGTACCATTTTCGCCCATTCCGTAAGTGTCTGGGAAACTAGACCAATAACGATTACTGGTCTAAATGCTGACCCTATCAGAGAAAAGATAGTGCGGGACTCTGCTTCTATCTTTCGATCCACCGGATCCTTAAAGGACGAAGTGTCCTCCACTGGAATAACCGTGGCTTTATTCAGCCTGGAAATAGGCGGATCCACGACTGGTGGTACCGTCCATTTCTTAATGATGGATTCCTCAAACGGATAGCGTCTAGCAATACGCTTGGAAATAGTAAAGGTACGTTTAGAATGCTCCCATTCTCCTTTAATCTGATTACCAAAACATTTAGGTACAGGAAAAGCATTCGCCGTCTTGATGGGCTTATTAGTCCCAAAAGGCCTCTATGTTTCAGTTGCCTCTGCCGGTAAAGCCTCAAGTTTTAAGGTTTCTTGCACTGCCACAACTAGTGCGTCCACCAATGCTTCTTCCTGAATTATAGCAAGAGAAGAAGCGTCCTCCTCACTGTCTGAGGGGGCTTTACCTGGGATAACAGCCCTTGCAGAGGAACCTGCAACTGCCGTGACCATCTCTGAATCTGAGTCAGAGGTGTCAGATGGTATAGGGGTAGGCGGGGGTCGCTTCCTAGACCCCCGTCCCTGACAGGCCGCCTCCACCCGAGCCACCATAGACTCCAAAATTGCTGTAAATGACTCTATACTCTGTGCACCGGCGGGTCCCGAGGCCCCCTCGAGGGAAACAGGTGGGGGAATATGTGTGGCAGGGTCCATAATAACTCCAGTTACTTCCTGGATAATATAATTCAAAAGTAAAGAAAAAAACTTTTTTTTTTTTTTTTTCTTTTCTGACCCCCAGCGCCACAAAAAGCCCCTTAGTGTTACCTGCTTAGGGATCCCTATCGATCGAGAGAGAGAGAGATAGACCCCCAGGCTCACCACTTGATGCTCAGAGTTAAACTGCAACAGCTTACAGCGCTGTCTCGACAAACAGGAAGTCTCTTGGCTGGCTGCCCAGGAAGAAAGGAGGCGGCTCCGCCCCTCTGCACGCCTTCCGGCGCCTCCCCCAAGCTCCACGAGGTGTAGGATCACCTCAAACATGGCCGCCCCCATGCTGGAGACACGAGGCTACGCCAAAATGGCGGCTCGTGCGATCCAGCAAAAAAAAAAAAATGGCGGCGGCCTAAACTGAATAGCGGTGTGCTGCAGGGCACACAACACTCTCTCTGCATGGGGATATGGCGTGGTTGGCGGTACCGGCCCTGGCGGACCGCGTGGCCGTTCGGGAGGCCTGCTATTAGCTGGAGATCTGATTTGGAAGGCAGTCTACATGTCCGTGGCTTCTGACTGGTAGGTAGCTTATACTTAACCCATAAGATTCCCAGAATGCCACAGATTACATCTTTAAAACATGTATACAATAGATTGTTAGCTCCCAAGCCAAGCCTCCTGGCTTTTGCACACATAAATCACACTCAAAGTAGGAGGATTTGTGACATGTTATAGGATAGAAAGGACTCTTTCTTACCATACAGAAAGGGGCCCGCGTTCACCACCAAACCCGTCAGGGAAAAAGGGGGAACATACTACTCACCATACCGGAACCAGGCGGGCACCAACTCCTGACAGTACCCCTCTCCACCGGGGCGGGAGGGCTGTCGACCGATACGGACGCCGTGACTCATGGTCTTTGGCGTTTCGGCGAGACGTTTAACTCGCGTGGACAGTCCTTTAATGGGACTTTGTCGCGGCCGACCCAGCGCGGAGCTATGGCCTGCACGCGCTCGTAGGCTGAACTGGGGTGACCACCGGATCTCAACATCCAGCCCGTCGCCCAGTTCAGCTTTCTTGCTTGAAGATCTCACAGGAACACTGGAGAAAAAAGCTGTCTAAAAAATCTTTTTAAGAAAATAATCTTGCCAGGACCTAAGATCCCAGCAAGGTGTCTAGGTCCTTACTCCTAACTAGACAGAAAATAACTGATTTGCTGAGGCAGAGAGAGAGAGGATATACCCTCTGGGACTGCCCCTAGGGTGTGGCCAGAGCTTTTTAATTTCCTGTCTAGTCCTGCTCCTGCGGAGGTAACATAACCCGAAGGTGGTGTATCACCGAGGACTACGTCTGTCGATGAGCGCTAGAGAAAAGCTGTCGCAAGCAACCATTTTGTTTGAAGAGTTCAGACATGACAGTTATAAAGACCACTCATTCACCCAGCCCCTTCCTTGAGCTAATTAATGTAGGAATGTAGAGGCTTCAAATAGCTGGCACTTCAAAGAACTCCTTATCTCCACAGGCAAAACCCTGGCAGATGTACAGGCCAGGTCATAATCTTAGCAGATGTCCACTAAGGCTGGCCAGAGCCGCCTCATAAATTCCACAGCCAAATTTTTAATTTGAGATGTACCAATACCTCTCACAATTTATACCCAATCCACAAATGCAGACAGGAACATGACACATTAACAAAAGGTATATATTTGGATGAGAAATAAAATACCGATCAAATTAAGATCATACATGACCACCCTGTCACATATAGAATAGAAGGTAGCCATAAGATATTTCCCTGTATGATAACATATTCATGTTTAGTATCTTTTGAAGCCAAATCACATGCTGAGTGATGAACTAGCAGTTTAAAGAATGTAACCCTTACATATTTTGAGATATAATTATAAATCTGTCTAAACGGGAGGTTCCTTAGCATTGTCTGAGCCTCAGGGCCGCCCAGGGCCACTTTGTTTATTGGTCAGGGACTTCTGGTGACACCCCCTGCGGTCTCAGAGAAAAAGGAGAGAAGCAGATGAGTTCTCAGTTCTCCTGTACCATCGAAGAAGGAATATTTAACTATCACTTTGAGAACTGGCTCAGCTTCTGAAACTCTGATAATACAAGGACATTGACTGCAAGTATTCTTATTTCTAATTCTTTATCTTTTTTTTCTAAATTGCTGAATTGTGTGTCTATTTCTTTGAAACCCATTTTTCTGTAAATATTTGTATTTGCACCAATTTTAACCTTTTTATTATTAAACCTTGTTTTGAAAAGTGTTAATCTTGTCTCTAAGCTCTTAATGCAAGCTAACCAAAGAACCTGTCTCTTGAAGAGCGCTACTGTCTAGAATAAATCCTCTGGACATCCCTGTCTGCGGTGACAGTGCGTGTTACAGATGATTATTCTAAAGTCATAATTGGTATTTCTAAAATTACGAGCGTCCGCTGGGCTCATAAAATAACATAGCGGTGGTGGCAGAGAAAGGGTTAATTGCTTAATTAGCCCGGTGACAATCGTTCTCAGCCTGCTGGCATCTAGATTGTGGTCCCGCAAGCTGGAAAATCTTTGTGCCAGGTGCAGCTGAGAGTGGCATTGTTACGCAAGTGACGGCAGGGTGTGAGATTGCCTGGTCCTCGGTCACAAGTTAGTGAGAAGGGCAGGGGTCTGATACCCACCACCGTCACACCATGTGCCTCCTTAAAGTGGAGTTCCACCCATTTTAACAAGTTGAGATGTACGTAATCCCCTTTAAATATGCTTTTACCAATGCAAACAATTTATTTTATTCTTTTTGTAAGGAAACACCGTTTTTCTTCTTTCTTCATCTGCACTTCCGGGTCCTGCTGCCTTTCGGCGATTACGTCACTCGGCGATTCGCAAGGGCTCCTGGGATATCGGCGTAGTGTATCCCAGCAGCCCTTGCGAATCGCCTAATGATGAAATCTCGTGTTATTTCCAGTTCTCAGGGATGTATTGCATTCACTCCCCGCTTCACCCCGCCTCCGCCCCGCCTCCTCTCAGTGAGTTCTACGGGATATAATGCTTTCAGTCACTGAGAGGAGGCGGGCGGAGGCGGAGCAGAGTGCGGACTGAATGCAATACATCCCTGAGAACTGGAAATAACACGAGATTTCGTCATTAGGCGATTCGCAAGGGCTGCTGGGATACACTACGCCGATATCCCTGCAGCCCTTGCAAATCGTCGAGTGACGTAATCGCCTATAGGCAGCAGGACCCTGAAGTGAAGATGAATAAAGAAGAAAAACGGTATTTTCTTAGAAAAATAAAAATAAATTGTTTGCATTGGTAAAAGCATATTTAAAGGGGATTACGTACATCTCAACTTGTTAAAATGGGTGGAACTCCACTTTAACCAGAAATACCATTTTTCTCCCTGCAGCAGAACAGAGTGGTGGGGGATGCATGGCCAAAACAGAAGTTGCAATGCTGGTTAGCTACATCAGAGACTCTTAATTGATGTATTTTTGAGCGATCACCGCACTTGAGACCTGGGGAGTTTGGCCTAGACCCTGTCCGTCTGATGGCTTGGTGTACTTACTGGCTCCTATGCCGCTCCTGATTACTAGTAGGCATTAGGAGGGGGTATTTTTATTCTTCTCTCTGTAATTGTGTTCCATGCCAAGAACTACTGCACTACCAAGGGGGTGAGTGGGGGATGTTTTTGACTTTTTTTCTATGTTTGTCTTGTTTGTTCTGTTACAAAATTCATAAATAAAATTTTTCAAAAAAATAAATAAGTGCAGTACTCTACAAATGGTTTAAAGGGGAAAGTGCCACTTGTCTGCCTCCTCCCCCTCTGCTGCCACATTTGGCACCTTTTTGGGAAGGTGGGAGCAGGTACCTGGTTTTGACAAGGTACCTGCCCCCCACTTCCAGCTCAGTTCGCCTTGGCGAACTGAGCCGGAAGCTTGGAGCCCCCCCCACCTTCTTCTCCCACAGTCAGCCCATTCACAAAGCGTAGCACAGAAGGAAACCAACTGTGAAGCCACGGGGCTTCGCTGCCGGTTTCCCTTAGTCAAGATGGCCATGCCAGCACCTGAAGGCCGTTTGAAAAATCGTCTCAGAAGTTAAACATTTTTAACTGCTGGATGTCGAGGATGTTCAGTATTTGATACGCCAATCAATGCCTGCATTTTATGCAGATAATGTGAGTGTACCCACAATTGATTGTTTATACAATATCACACTATGTTGGCAATCTTTTATTTTTTAGGTTACGACTTTGCTGGAGTCTATTACACCTCATGGAAGTAATTCCTGGTTTTATCTGATGCTGTTCTTCCCTTACTACTGTGGCTGGCGAGCCGATATACACACAGGCTTTTGTTGACCAATTTAACAGGGGGGTCACACGAGATCTGGTGAGCAGGATTTGAGTGCGAGAGGTGTCACTGGGTCTACATCAGGATCTCATCAGGATCTCCTACCTATCACAATGGTTGTGGGCAGGGCTTCTTTTCTTGGAAAATAGGTGCAGAAACTCTCCCCTTCTGAGTCACCCCTTGTCTCCACCCACTACCCACCTCTGAGCACTGTCCCTTGGTTCCACCTCCTACCCAACTCCCACGCAAAACAAAATACCCAGCAACTAAAAATCCACCCCAGCAACATTAGACCCCCTCCAGTAGCAACAATGGCTCTCCCAGCAACCAGTATACATAGATCAGTCAACAATAGACCTCTACCTCAACAGGAGATCCCTACCAACCACATAAGACCCCCAGTAGCAACAATAGATTCCCCCAGTAGCAACAATAGATCCACACACAATAATATATCCCTACCAGTAACAAAAGATCCCCAAGCAGCCAGCATCAAGAGACCCTCCAACACACCCCACACCCCTTGCTATTACATACATTCAGTGCTGGAGGTGCCGGAACTGCGTTCCTGCTGAAAAAAAGCCCTGGTTGTGGGACTTTTATATATGATTATTGGATAATGTTTGCTATAACAGCGCTGCACTATTTTTGTTTTAGATTTTATAAAATTCGTTGAATTCTGTTTCTCACCAGTGATGAGGTTGCTGACTTGTGAAACCAACTGACTGGATTTCTTCAGCAATAACTGAGCATCTATGTCCTCCTCAGAGCTGGTGGAGATGGGAGGCTTGCTTTCTGTGATATGTTCTGTGGCTCCTCCAGGTGTCGCTGTACTCGAGAGGCTCCTATACAGCTTCTGGTTAAAATACTTCTGAATATCATCCAGCTCATTAAGATTTTTCCTAAAAAAAAAAATAATATAAACTCATTCAAGTAGAGACTTTGCAATGGAGCACAGGTCAGGACAGACATCACAACATTTCTCCTGTGTTCATTGTAAGACATATTCATGCAATATGGCCGTACAGGATTAAAGCTGAACTCTGTGACAAATTGTTTAAATACAAGAGCCATGTGTATCCTTACTTATGAACTTTTGTCTGGTTTGTGTATTTTTTCCAGATCTGTGAAGTAATCCAGTGAGAGACTTTAGCTCTGTGCATGAGCCTCCTGTAATAAAGACCGCTCACTGCTGCTCTCTCTGCTTGTGCAGGGTGACTGGTCTTGTCTCCGCCCCCTCCTGTAGTTTTCTGCAGGCAGCCTGTAGTGGGTGGGGCATGCCAGATCCCTCCCACAGCTCTGCTCGTGCACAGGCTGCACAACACAATGATGAGGTCACTGTGACTTTTGTAAGGTAATATCGGAGGTTGCAAATGCCTTTGGTGCACACAAGACCGATTGATATCCTTTGGGGCTATTGAGGAGAAAATGTTTTGCCCAGAGTTCAGCTTTAAGAGAAAACATACAAACCAAAGATTTGCAGGTAAATAAAGGACGTTTATTTGCAGACACGTGAAGTTTTATCTGACCATGTGATCTTTCCTGAAAATGCTTTTCTAACCAAATCATCCAAGTTTTTACAAAGAAATGTAATGATTGGGAGCAGCTAAAAGTTTTATTTATTTTTTTACCAAATTTGTCATGATCTGTGTATGGCACTAAGCACTCTTGCCCTACATTGCCCACTTCTCATCCAGTAATTGCAGGCGATTCTCATGTAGTGTAGAATCAACCTTTTAAAAACATATAAACCAATCATTTTACAGCTATTGCCTTGCTATAAAAAGTCAGGAAAGCACAATGGTTTAAGGGTTGGCATGTCTGCTTTGCAGAATTGGGGTCCCCAATGCAGATCCTAGCAAGAACACTATCTGCATGGAGTTTGCATGTTCTTCCTGTGCTTGTGATGGTTTCTTCCCACACTCTAAATACCTACTGGTAAAGTTGATTGTCTCCTGTCCAAATGCCCCTACTACAGGGATTAATAAATCTGCTTTGAATCTAGGAGTCCGATAAAGCGGTTGTATACCCTAACAAAAAAAATAAAACCTGCAAGACAATGTCATAATGTGCTAGTATGCACATTATTAACGACTGCAGATAAGCGTGAGACTAAAGGGGCCTCATCCAAGGTCGCGTCACACAGGTATAAAACAGCCTGAATAATTTGGTCCACCATCTCCAGAGCAGCAGGAGGGGCGGAATCAGCCACAAGGGTGCGTCTTAGCACCTTAGTCCACTCCACCACAGCCTGAGAGACCATTACTGAGGCGAACACGGTTTCATCAAGGAACCTGCCACCAGATAGGAGTGGCGGTTAAGAGACTCCACCCGCCTATCCGCCGGATCTCTAAACACCGGAGAATCCTCCGCGGGCATCAAAGTGGCTTTATTTAACCTGGACACAGTGTGGTCCACCTTAGGGGCCACAGTCCAGCACGAATCCACCGGAGACGCAAAGGGATAACGGTACTGAAACTGCTTAGGCACCACAAAATTGCGCTTTAAATTGTGCCATTGTTCATTCACTGTTTCGTGAAACTCAGCGGGACAGGGAAACACCTGAACCGACTTTTGGGCTTTGCGGGTCCCAAAGGAAGACCGCTTACCCGGCAGGTGGGGCTCATCTTCTAAATGTAGCGTGTCTTTAACCGAGCTAATGAGCGCAGAAATTGCAGCGCGTTCTCTTGCGGACCCGGAGGGGGAATCCTCCCCCTCCACCTCCTCCTACTCCCCATCCGACTGAGGACTGAGACCTCTCAGGGGGTACACTGTCTGTGGCAACCATATCTGGCTCTGAATCAGAAGACTAAGAAAGCCTGGGCCTTTTCTTAGAAGCCCGCTCAGACATCCCAGTAGTGAAGACTGTATGAGTGGGCGGCGACTGTCAGTGGACGTAAGAGAAATGTGCATTTATTTTTTTTTTGTAGGAGTCTGGAAAGCATTGCACCAGCGATCAGCAGATTGCTGGTGCCATGCAGATCTACAGACTGTCAGTGTAAGCAGTCTGCCCAAGCTGTCTGCCCGTACATCCTATGGGCAAGTAATTTTATTATTAGCCAACAGCCACAAAGGCTGTCGGTACTTGTAGTTCATTAATTCACAGAACTCTGTGAAGGAATGACATGGCCCTGTGGGCGGAACCCCACATGGCTGCGTTCTTTTCAAATAGTGACAGCAGATATGGAAAGAAGATCCCTGGCCTACTGTCACAAGGAGTTCAGGGACTAGGGAGCGGTTTCAGGATCAGGAACGTTACCTTAAAAATGGGTGAAACGCGTAACATGTTCCCAAAGGTTAACTTAAGCCAGCAATAGAGGGTTCAAAATCATAGCCAGTTCAGCAGGAACCAGATGAGATTCGAACCATGTATGGGCAGGCTGAATGTACCAAAGTTGATTGAACAATCAACTTAGGTACAACCAGCCTGTCGGATTTTACATGCGATTATTGCTAGCGTCTGTAATTGCTGCTAGCAATCACTGTGCAGGGATGGTCCCCCCCCCAACTGGGAGAACACAATGGCTTGGCGGGAGGGATTCCCCCATCAACACAGTCAGTGATCGAGTGATTTTCTTTCCTGCAATGCGTGGTTGCAGGGGAAAAATGTTCTCCGTCCATGGCCGGCTTTATCTTTTAAACACATAAGTCTGATGGCTGGAATCCACATTAGCACAACAGTAGTCATGATTTAAGGACTCTTTCACACATAAATTTAATTCTAAAGCAGCCATTAATGGGCAATAAACGCACCCATAGAAATAATAAATGTTTTGAACGCGTTGCACAGGTGTTCAAGTCCTGTCAGCTAACGCTCCTCAAACATGTTTTTTTTCTTTTTCATTTTTTTTTTTCACAAGGCTCAAAGGGGAAATTATGACTTTTGACATTTTGCAACTGCACAGGCATACTTGTGGTGCATTTCAATACAAGTGAATGGAGGAGGTTGGATAGCATAAATACCTGCGGAACTCTGCAGGCAGTTATTTTTACCTCGCCACAACCTGTGGCAGCACCAAGGCAGCAGTGTGTACACCTCCATCCGTTCTCAATTTTAGCCATTTTGAGTGATGTTCATAGGTGGTCAGGAAGAGGTAAAAATGCGACCCAACCTCCTATTTTCAATGCCTGTGTGAAAGAACTCTTAAGGTCTCATTCCCCTACCTGAGTGCAGACAGCAGAGATGTTCGAGAGGACTGTGAAAGGACATCCAAGTGCTCTGCACTCCGTGTGTACTGTTCTGCTTGGTGTAATGACTCCTGGAAACGTCTCAAGGTCTCCGTGTGTTCTGTATTACCAACTGGTAGGACTGGCTCTTCTCTCCTAAAAGAAAAAAAAATACAAACTATTATATATATCTGCAAAGCACAAGTTAAAGATGCCTGTACTGTAGGTTGCCTTGGCAGTCAGGCCGATCAAATGGCTTTAATACTTTATCTAAGGCTCTAAGGAAAAACAAGTACAAATCAGGACATGATCTGACTTTAGTGCAAATTTTTAATCTGCACTCTCACTGCAAATCAGCAATTTAGGAAATACTGAAGTCAGAGACAGACAGTCATTAGTATTTTTACAAGGGGGTCAGCAATGGAGGGTCCATTGTTTCCTTTAAAGTGGATCTGAACTCAGAAATAATTGGTAAGCCTTATTAAAGGCTTTCCTATAGGTACAAGTTACAGAGGAAGCTTTACTTCCTCTTTAACGGTCACCTGGTTCATCTGCATACAATAGATCGCAATTTGCTTCTTACCTTTCAGTAGGGTTGATGAAGCCGTCTGCCTTTTCTGTTTGGTGGAGGGGGAAGTTAAATATGGGGCTCGGCTGATACAGGAAAGATGTATGCGCTGTAACCTGGAGAAGAGAGTGAAGAATAAGTCTAGAACATGCAGTGATAGAAGAGCCATAAGTATAACATTTCATGGGACGATCACTAAAACTGGCTGTTGCTTTGATTGTGCCTAAAGGTGGGGGCTGGGATGAGTGCAGTTCATCAATTTATAGATAAATTCTTAAAAATGACATTTATTTTTTTAAACCTTACCTCCTAAAGATCCATAAAATGTCGCTAGTAACCATTTTACTGCCAAAGCCTTTTTTTGACATATTGTTTTAACATATGTTAACCACTTAAGCCCCGGAGGATATGGCTGCTCAAAGACCAGGGCCTATTTTGCGAATCGGCACTGTGTGACTTTAACGGACAATTGCGCGGTCGTGTGACGCTGTACCCAAATGAAATTGACGTCCTTTTTTTCACTTAGCCCAGGAGGGGCTGACTGTCGCCGTATATGTACTGGCGGCGGTCGGCAAGTGGTTAAAATACTACTTATAGGCCAGAAGATTTCTTAAACGTGCTCCAACCATTACATATTTTCTATAAACAGAGAAAAAAAAATAGTGGTAGTTGTACCTTCATATTAGCGCGACTGTTTATCAAACCCATATTTTCAGTGGAAAAAAAAAAAGCCACCTGAATCACCTCTAGTAGAAAGCCAACAGGCTGCAACTAAAATGTAAACCGATTCCGGTCAGCTATAATGGCTGGGAGTCCGTTTACAAGTAAGCACTGCTGCCGATGTATGGCATATGTCAGCGACAGGGATAGGGTTGCAAATCTGGAGATCTGGTGTGTGATGAAACGTATTCATCCACCCATCTTTTATGCAGTTCTTTAAGGGTAATCAATATAAATATAAAAAAAACAGTAAAGTTCTGTTTCTGGTAACTGGGCCTAAACTCAATTGTTTTGAATGATATATTTATACTGTATGTCTCCCTGTTAAGCTGCTCACCCAGCTTCACAACTCTATTCTAATACACTACTCAAAAAAATTAAAGGAACACTTTGAAAACACATCAGATCTCAATGGGGAAAAAATCTCACGCTGGATATCTATACTGGTATGGACTGGGTATTGGGTAATGTGTTAGGAAGGAAAGGATGCCACAACATTTGATGGAAATTAAAATTATCACCCTACAGAGGGCTGAATTCAAAGACACCCCCAAACTCAAAGTGAAAAAATGATGCAGCAGGCTAGTCCATTGTGCTGAAATTTCATTGCAGCAACTCAAAATGGTACTCAGTAGTTTGTATGGCCCCCCATGTGCTTGTATGCATGTCTGACAACGTCGAGGCATGCTCCTGAGACGATAGATGGTGTCCTGGGGTATTTCCTCCAAGATCTGGACCAGAGCATCACTGAGCTCCTGAACAGACTGAGGTGCAACCTGGTTGCTTTGGATGGACCAAAACATAATGTTCCATTGATTTAGGTCAATAACGTGGGGGCCATTCAATGGTATCAATTCCTTCATTCTCCAGGAACTGGCTGCATTCTCTCGCCACATGGGGCCGGGCATTGTCGTGCACCAAGAGGAACACAGGACCCACTGCACAAGCGTAGGGTCTGACAATGGATCCAAAGATTTCATCCCGATACCTAATGGCAGTCAGGGTGCCATTGTCTATCCTGTAGAGGTCTGTGCGTCCCTCCATGGATATGCCTCCCCAGACCATCACTGACCCATCACCAAACCGGTCATGCTGAAGGATGTTACAGGCAGCATAACATTCTCCATGGCTTCCCCAGACTCTTCCACGTCTGTCACATGTGCTCAGGGGGAACCTGCTCTCATCTGTGAAAAGCACCGTTTTCATTACTAAAGTCTTGTATGTGGTCTCTTAACAACCCCTCCAAAATCTTGCAGACTACTGATGTTAGGCTGACTGGTCTATAGTTACCCAGGATATATCTCGGCCCTTCTTTAAATATTGGTACCACGTTGGCTTTTTTCCAATCAGCTGGCACCATACCGTCTGTAAACTATCCTTAAAGATCAAGAATAATGGTCTGGCTTTCACCTGGCTGAGCTCTTTAGGAACCCTCGGGTGCAAGCCATCCGGTCCCGGAGATTTATTTAGGTTAAGTTTCTCTAGTTTAGTTTTAAGTCTATCTTCTGTTAGCCATGGCGGCACTTCCTGAGGTGTGTTGTTTAGTTTGGCCTTACAAGCTGGGTACGTGTAGCCCCCCGATTCTTTTGTGAAGACTGAAGAGAAGAAATTATTTAACATTTCGCCTTCTCTCTGTCCTCTGTGGCCAGCTTCCCTTCGTCGTCTTTTATGGGGCCAATGTGTTCTGGCCTCGCTTTCTTACTATTTATATACTTAAAGAATTTCTTAGGGTTTTTCTTACTCTCCTCCGCTATATGTCTCTCGTGTTCAATTTTAGCCGCCTTGATTTCGCCTTTACATTTCTTATTACACTCTTTGTAATGCTTGAATGCTGCCAATGACCCCTCAGCCTTGTATTTTTTGAAGGCCTTTTATTTAGTATTAAGCATTTTTATGCTAGAGTTTAGCCACCCAGGGTTTAGTTTTGCTCTTTTAAATTTATTTCCCTTTGGAATGGACTGGCCAATCCCTTTGTTTAGTATGCTCTTGAAGCACTCCCATTTTTCCTCCGTGTTCTTTGTTCCCAGGGTTCTATCCCATTTGATATTTTCTAGCATAGAGCGCAGTTTTGGGAAATTGGCTCTTTTGAAATTTAGTGTCCTTATATTACCCTTGTGTTTCCTATTACTATGATTAATACTGAAACTAATTGACCTATGGTCACTGTTTCCTAAGTTGCCCCGTATTTCTAGATCCATGAGCAGGTCTGTATTGTTGGTAATCAGTAGGTCAAGTACCGCATTGTTTCTGGTCGGTGCATTCATCATCTGACCCATGAAATTGTCCTGCAAAACATTTAGGAACTGCCGAGCCTTGGCTTAATGCGTGGTTCCTTCTGCCCAGTCTATATCTGGATAATTAAAGTCCCCCATTATAATGACATTACCCATCCTTGCTGCCAATCCTGTCTGTAAAAGGAGGTCCGCCTCCCCCTCCTCAATCTGGTTGGGGGGCCTATAGCATACGCCCAATATTGCCTTCCCCATAGTGCCTTCCCTTTGAAGTTCTACCCATAGGGATTCTGCCACGTCCATAGCTCCATTATTAATATCATGCCTCATATTTACCTGTATACTGTTCTTAATATACAGACATACCCCTCCCCCTTTTTTACCTTCTCTATCTCTGTGATAAAGGGAATACCCCTGAATGGTCGCCATCCAGTCATGAGAGCTGTCAAACCAAGTCTCCGTTATCCCCACAAAATCTAAGTCTTCCTCAAACATCAGAAGCTCCAGCTCTCCCATCTTGTTGGCCAGGCTTCTAGCATTGGTATACAACCCTCGTAATTTTGTACGGTTGCATACTATATCCTCGTTTGATGATGCTTTTAGGCTGCTCTTGCAATTTTTTCCCCATACCCCCCTTGGATTTAGGAACTCTGAACACCCTACCGCTAATGTCCCCATTTTTGCCCGCTGAAGCTTGCTCCCTGCTGGCTAAAGGCCCGTACACACGATACGAAAATCGGAAGGGAAATTTCATCCAACGAACGATCTGCCGGTTTTCGGATTGTTAGTATAGTGCTTTCAACAGCCGATTATGAATTTTCGGATGACAAAAACTGGATGTGCAGGCTATAAAATTTTTATCGTACGTCAACACATCATCCGATTTTCGTTTAATTAGTACAGTTTTCGTCCGAAAAAAATCGTAAGAGCAAGACTAGGCATGCTCAGCAAAGAAAGAACACATACAAAACAATCCAACACATGACATCACTTCTGAAGTAGAATTCTGTCGTACGGGACTTTTCATATGAAAGTAACCTCTTCACTTTCGACATGAGACCAGCATGCAACATAAAACGGACGACAGATCGTTTGATAATCTGATCGTGTGTATGGGGCTTAATTCTACACCTGTACCTTCCCCCCCATCACCTAGTGCTATGTCTCTCCTGCAATAACATTTACCTGCCTGCCCGCATCCTGCAACAACATTTACCTGCCTGCCCGCATCCTGCAACAACATTTACCTGCCTGCCCGCATCCTGCAATAACATTTACCTGCCTGCCCGCATCCTGCAATAACATTTACCTGCCTGCCCGCATCCTGCAATAACACTTACCTGCCTGCCCGCATCCTTCAATAACCTTTACCTGCCTGCCCGCATCCTGCAATAACATTTACCTGCCTGCCCGCATCCTGAAATAACATTTACCTGCCTGCCCGCATCCTGCAACAACATTTACCTGCCTGCCCGCATCCTGCAATCACATTTATATGCCTGCCCGCATCCTGCAACAACATTTACCTGCCTGCCCGCATCCTGCAATAACATTTACCTGCCTGCCCGCATCCTGCAATAACATTTACCTGCCTGCCCGCATCCTGCAATAACATTTACCTGCCTGCCCGCATCCTGCAATAACATTTACCTGCCTGCCTGCATCCTTCAATAACCTTTACCTGCCTGCCCGCATCCTGCAATAACATTTACCTGCCTGCCCGCATCCTGCAATAACATTTACCTGCCTGCCCGCATCCTGCAATAACATTTACCTGCCTGCCCGCATTCTTCTATTAATTGCACACTCAGGCTGTGCTGGAATAAATGACTCCTGTGCCTAAGCGTGGAATGACATCATCCTCCACCGACCAATCAAGAGGCTGAAAACCCAGCACCCGGGAAGAAGCTGACTTCGGCTGGCAAGGTATGTAACCACCACATCACTGGAAGGTGGAGGTCAGTATTTTGTGCAATTAGCTCCCCTTTTTAACACAGATTAGAAAATACTAAAACATGACATTTTCCTCTCTGTGCTTGGTGCGATTCCAGTAATTTTTACATGGTTGGAGATAACTAAAGGTATGCAGTTCCCACCTGAGATTGTACATTTGCAGCGCAGCTTCTCGTCCGTCTCTCCTCTCTCAGATAGGCGATATTCTCCAAAGGTGTGATGGACACTTTTATCTGCCCCTGGCACTGCCCGGTGAAGTCTCCAATGTTATACCAGCCACACACAGACTGGAACCCAGACAACAGTGGAGACAGATCTACAGAGGCAAAGCCCAGCACTCGCTCTACGTCACCTGCAAATCATAAAGGGTGATAGAGAGGGATATAAATTTATATGGAGCTCTGTGATAAAGAGTGGGGGCAAGAAATAAAGAAAACACTGATTTTACTTTCTACATTATTAGATAAGCTCCTGTATTGTGCTAAATATTTTAGAGCTCAAAAAGTAAAGACTTGATATCTTATTGGAGCCATCTACAAATGTTATTTATGCCTAAGCATTACCCTGAACAATCAACAATTTTTGTCTTTATTTCCTCCTAAAAAAACAGCAGTGCTTTCAGCCTCATATCTGTATATCTTCAATGTGAGAGCATAAGGCACTGCTGCCTCCGAAGGCTCCTCTGATGGCTGGGCCCACCAGATTTGATGCAGACCTTGCAGGGAAATTCTTGTAATGCAGGTCCTTAAGTATACAGTGGATATAAAAAGTCTACACACCCCTGCTAAAATGTCCGGTTTCTGTGATGTAAAAAAATGAAAAAGATAAATATCAGACGGACCACACCAATGGCACATCTTGACTCTTTGCAAAAACACTCCAAATCTGTCAGATTGTGATGGCATCTCCTGTGCACAGCCCTCTTCAGATCACCCAAACACTCAATTGGATTTAGGTCTTGGCTCTGGCTGGGCCATTCCAAAACGTTAATCTCCTTCTGGTGAAGCCATTCCTTTGTGGATTTGGATGTATGCTTTGGGGCGTTGTCATGCTGAAAGATGAAGTTCCTCTTCATGTTCAACTTTATAGAAGAAGCCTGAAGGTTTTGTGCCAATTTTGACTGGTATCTGGAACGGTTCTAAATTCATGATACCGTCACCACCATGCTTCACTGTGGGGATGGTGTTCTTTTGGTGATGTGCAGTGGTGTTTTTGCACCAAACATATCTTTTGGAATAGTGCCAAAAAGTTCAGACCAGAACACATTTTCCCACATGCTTTAGGGAGACTTCAGATGTGTTTTTGCAAAATTTGGCCTGGCTTGGATGTTTTTCTTCATAAGAAAAGGCTTCCATCTTGCCACTCTATCCCATAGTCCAGACATATGAAGAATACGGGAGATTGTTGTCACATGTACCACACAGTCAGTACTTATATACACATATTCCTGCAGCTCCTTTGATGTTGCTGTAGGCTTTTTGGCAGCCTCCCTGACCAGTTTTCTTCTCCTCTTTTCATCAATTTCGGGGTGACGTCCAGTTCTTGGTGATGTCACTGTTAATAATGAGATCCCTCTGATGTTTTGGAAGCTCTCTGAGGACCGTGGCTTTTGCAGTAGGATGCGACTAAGAAAATGTCAGGAAGGACCTACTAGAACAGCTGAACTTTATTTGGGGTTAATCAGAGGCACTTTTAATGATGGCAGGTGTACTGACTCCTATTTAAAGCGGTGTTCCGGGCTCCCCCCTCCAAAAATCAAAAGTCAGCAGCTACACACACTGTACACATACTGTAGCTGCTGACTTTTAATATTAGGACACTTACCTGTCCTTGAGTCCAGCGATGTCGGCACCGCAGCCGATGTTTCCATCGGCTGTCGGGTGCTGCCGCCGCAATTGCCAGTGAGGGAACCCTGCAGTGAAGCCTTTGTGGCTTCACGGGTGGGTCCCTACTGCGCATTCGCGAAGGGCGCTGCGCATTTGGATTGGCTTGGCGGCGGGGGAGGGGGAAGGAGGAGGGGGCCAAACTTCCGAGGGACAGAAGTTCTGAAATTATTAATCTTTGTCTCATTTTTTTTACATTACCGAAACCTGATGTTTTAACAGGGGTGTGTAGACTTTTTATATCCACTGTAGCTTTCTCTCCAGCAAGGAGAACAGAGAGCAGTATAGTAGTGACAACCCCAAATCTTGTTAGACTGAGATCAAAGGCACCGCCGCTTATGACTGTTAGACTACAGATATACAGATAAGAGGCTCTTGACACAGAAGCGTCTAGGCACAAATATCAGATATTTTAAGAGCGAGATATTGAAGGAAACGAGTAAAACTTTCATATTACATATGGCCAAATAGCTTTGGCACTTCTGCGATATTAGGATTAGATGCAAATTCCTTTGCGTGTTCTAATTTTCGGGGTCCATGCACACTGGTCTTAAAAAGACGCTGCTTTCTATAGGAGGTTTGCATTTTTTTTCTCTTGCTTGCAGCTCAATGTTATCCTATGTGTCCATGTACAATAGGGTTTTTATAGGCGTATTTCAAGAGGAGAGTTTAGAGGCAGAAAAAATCCATCACAATTGTTTTTTTAGAGTGGAATTTTTAGGCAGAAAAACGCTAAATGCTCCTAAACACACGTTTAGGAGCGTTCAGAGTTTTCAAGTGTACAATGGATTATAGAGAAAAATGAGCAGAGGGGAAACTTTTGAGGAAAAAAAAATAAAAGTTTATAAAAGCAATGCTCATAAACTCTTCTAACTCTTGTGCAATACGAGCCACTATGAGCATTTATGCCGCTTTTTTCTGCCAGAGGTTCCTAGTGTGCATGAACCCTCACTGCAGTAAAGGAAAAAAGCCCTGCCTGGGAACTGGTATAAATATTGGCAAAACAAAAACACATACAGTGGGTACGGAAAGTATTCAGACCCCCTTAAATTTTTCACTCTTTGTTATAATGCAGCCATTTGCTAAAATCATTTAAGTTCATTCTTCTTCCTCATGAATGTACACATAGCACCCCATACTGACAGAAAAACACAGAATTGTTGACATTGTTGCAGATTTATTAAAAAAGAAAAACTGAAATATCACATGGTCCTAAGTATTCAGACCCTTTGCTGTGACACTCATATATTTAACTCAGGTGCTTTCCATTTCTTCTGATCATCCTTGAGATGGTTCTACACCTTCATTTGAGTCCAGCTGTGTTTGATTATACTGATTGGACTTGATTAGGAAAGCCACACACCTGTCTATATAAGACCTTCCAGATCACAATGCATGTCAGAGCAAATGAGAATCATGAGGTCAAAGGAACTGCCTGAAGAGCTCAGAGAAAGAATTGTGGCAAGGCACAGATCTGGCCAAGGTTACAAAAAGATTTCTGCTGCACTTAAGGTTCCTAAGAGCACAGTGGCCTCCATAATCCTCAAATGGAAGACGTTTGGGACGTCCAGAACCCTTCCTAGAGCTGGCCGTCCGGCCAAACTGAGCTATCGGGGGAGAAGAGCCTTGGTGAGAGAGGTAAAGAAGAACCCAAAGATCACTGTGGCTGAGCTCCAGAGATGCAGTCAGGAGATGGGAGAAAGTTGTAGAAAGTCAACCATCACTGCAGCCCTCCACCAGTCGGGGCTTTATGGCAGAGTGGCCCGACGGAAGCCTCTCCTCAGTGTAAGACACATGAAAGCCCGCATGGAGTTTGCTAAAAAAACACCTGAAGGACTCCAAGATGGTGAGAAATAAGATTCTCTGGTCTGATGAGACCAAAATAGAACTTTTTGGCCTTAATTCTAAGCGGTATGTGTGGAGAAAACCAGGCACTGCTCATCACCTGTCCAATACAGTCCCAACAGTGAAGCATGGTGGTGGCAGCATCATGCTGTGGGGGTGTTTTTCAGCTGCAGGGACAGGACGACTGGTTGCAATCGAGGGAAAGATGAATGCGGCCAAGTACAGGGATATCCTGGACAAAAACCTTCTCCAGAGTGCTCTGGACCTCAGACTGGGCCGAAGGTTTACCTTCCAACAAGACAATGACCCCCCTAAGCACACAGCTAAAATAACGAAGGAGTGGCTTCACAACAACTCCGTGACTGTTCTTGAATGGCCCAGCCAGAGCCCTGACTTAAACCCAATTGAGCATCTCTGGAGAGACCTAAAAATGGCTGTCCACCAACGTTTACCATCCAACCTGACAGAACTGGAGAGGATCTGCAAGGAGGAATGGCAGAGGATCCCCAAATCCAGGTGTGAAAGACTTGTTGCATCTTTCCCAAAAAGACTCCTGGCTGTATTAGATCAAAAGGGGGCTTCTACTAAATACTGAGCAAAGGGTCTGAATACTTAGGACCATGTGATATTTCAGTTTTTCTTTTTTAATAAATCTGCAACAATGTCAACAATTCTGTGTTTTTCTGTCAGTATGGGGTGCTATGTGTACATTCATGAGGAAGAAGAATGAACCTAAATGATTTTAGCAAATGGCTGCAATATAACAAAGAGTGAAAAATTTAAGGGGGTCTGAATACTTTCCGTACCCACTGTATATAGAAAAGTAGGACTTTCAAGGCCACAAAGAAGGGATGATCACAGTTGATTTAAAAATGTTTCAAAATGTATTTTATCCATAGGACCAAAAAACATATACAAAACATATTGGCATAAAAGATATGTATTCCCGTAGGAATATTGTAGATACAAGTTACAAAGATGTCCCTGATAGCAGGATCTGTAGGTCCTCAAAAAGCCAACGTGTTTCGCCAGAGGCTTCTTCAGGGCTAAAGAGACCTTATTGAAATTCTCCAATCACCAAATGTGCCAGGCATATTCTCTCTGGGGCAGGCGCCGGGACCATATAAGCAGGAACGACCCCATATATACTTGCTGATATCAAAGGGAGATATTTCTAACCCGCTAAGGTCATCATCCAGAAGAAACAAAAAAGTCCAGCATGCAGGTGGATGAATTTGATCACCCACTCATAGGCTGGGTAGTAACCTCCTCGTTATTTATTCCCATACACTATTGTAGACAAACCAATCAGCATGTAATGCTCTTAGGACACCATGATCCCTCCTCCATCCTAATCCTGTGTATTCCCAGGGAACGACCAGGAACGAGTGAATATACAGGATTAGGGTGGAGGAGGGATAGGGCTCCTAGGACAACGTGATCCCTCCTCCACCCTAATCCTGTGTATTCCCAGGGAACGACCAGAAACCAGGAATGAGTGAATACAAATGATTAGGATGGAGGAGGGATCACGGTGTCCTAAGAGCATTACATGATGATTGGTTTGTCTACAATAGTGTATGGGAATAAATGAGGATGAGGTTACTACACAGCCTATGAGTGGGCAATCAAATACATCCACCTGCATGTTGGACTTTTTTGTTTCTTCTGGTGGCCTTGAAAGTCCTACTTTTCTATATATGTGTTTTTTTGTTATTCAATTTTGATGATGGCCTTTAGTTCACTGTGTTTTGTGCAACTATAAATATTGGGACAGACCCCGCTCCACATTACCTGTTACTCACCTGATTTATGCCACACCTTAAACACTAGAGTCTGCTGGGGGTCCAGAAGAAGTTCTTTAGTCAGTCTATAAAAGAAAAGAAAAAAAACTCTTATCTTCTACAGCAAGATGAAAAATTGGGCCTTATTCAAGCAGGCCTCAGTTTGTATAAGAGCAATGTGTACAGCAACATTTTACAAAGCATTTCGGGAAGCTTCAAGCAGCTTTGTTAAAGTCTTTAAAGCACTCTTCAGTTCCAAAATTGGGAAGGTTCAGCGCAGAACTTAAAGCGGAACTCCACTTTTGTTCAGAAAAAACATTCCCCTCTGGGTGATCTCTGTACATTACAAGGATTTTAACAAACTTTGATGCAGATTCCTACCTTTTGGTATTCTGAAGAAATCATTGTTTGTTCCTCTGTGTTGAGTGGGTCTAATGGGAGTGGTTTCCTAATTATCTGTCAGCTGTGGCAGCTGCAGGGCTCTGAGAGAAGCAGCTGGGCCTGCATCTCTTTAGGCGTGTTCCAACTGGGAGTGTCTCACCAAAAATTACATTTTTGTTGCAGGGGATGCCAGAAATCTGACTTGTATCTTAGTGCAGACTTCTAGGAAAATTGGTGAGCCAATCACACAAGCAGGAAATTATGTTTCTAGGGTGTGGTCAGTATACATTCTGTGTACAGAACAGCTGGTCAATGATGGGGGCAGGCTTAAGTGGGGTACACACTAGTAGAAAATCAGCCGAAAATTCTCGTCCGAGGTAAAATCGTATGATTTTCGGATAGTGTGTACACAACTTTCAGCAGCCGATGCCGACATTTTCAACGAAAAAAAAAAACGGAGGGACAAACACCAAAATTTTTATCGTCCGTCCCCAGAAGACCAATTTTCGTTTAATGTGTTTGCAGTACATCCGTAAAAAATCAGATACGAAAGACCGCGCATGATCTGAAGTTGCTGACAACCCGGAAGTCTAGGAACAAATGTCCCAAAAAAAAAAAACGGACGAGAAATTTCGTGAACATTTATGCACTGTCAACTAAAAACGATAATGAACGCTGAGCAAGAGAGAGAAAAATCGGAGGATATTTCGTCCGATTTCCGTCAAGTGTGTACGGGCCTTTAGAGACTCCCTAGGATTTTCAAGCATGGCAGGAACAGTTAGGCTTGATTCACAGCTATTCAGGTTGCTTTTGAGCGTTTCTGTAGTGCTTTTTGCTGTGCTTGCCACGTTTTTGCCGTGATTTGCGTTTTTTATGCTTTTTTGGGGGGGAATTTGTTGTTGGCCAGATATAAATACACATAACTCAAATCGCAACAAAATCATGGTAAAAATGCACTTCATGCTTTTCTACAGCTTCTCCATTGAACCAAAAAAGCACCGTTTTGCATTTAAAAAAGTCCCTGACCCTTTTCAAAAACGCAGAGGCACAAAATTGCTTGATTTGAATGTGTTCCAAAGGAACCCATGTTAAAAAAAAGAATGTCCTACATTTCTGCAAAAAGCATGAAAAAAATGGATTTTTGTAAGAACTTACCATAAAATCCTTTTCTCTTAAGCTCATTGACAGACGTAGTCTTCTTGATTCTCAAGAGCTGGGTTATGTTGTCTCCGCAGGAGTAGGACTAGGCAGAAAGTCAAAACGTTCTGGCTCCACCTTAGGGGCAGTCCCTGAGGGTATATCCTCCCTCTCTCTGCTACAGGGAATCAGTTCTGTTCTAAAGCAGTAACAGAGAATTTAACCCAACCCAACTCAATGATAGAGGGGCGGGTACTACGTCTGTCAATGAGCTTAAGAGAAAAGGATTTTACGGTAAGATCTTACAAAAATCCATTTTTCTCTATCGCTCATTGACAGACGTAGTCTTCTTGATTCTCAAGAGCTGGGACATCCAGAAGCAGTGCCACAAAATGAGGGGTGGGATTGACAGAATCAAAATCCAATCTAGAAGGCCCAACCGGAGCCAACCAGAAGTATGAAAGGACTCCTCGAGTAAACAGATGAGACCTACCCCACAAATCCTCGAGGTAGACCAACAGTCTCCTCAAACAGTGGCCTGCAGGAACCTTGCAGCCAGAAGAGGCATCTGACGATGCCATCACATAAACCTTATACAATATTGTAAAGGTATGAACCGACTACTAAACAGTCGCCTTGAAAACCTGAACCACTGACGCCTGATGGCGGAAGGTCCAGGAAACTCTAAGCGCCCGAGTAGAATGCGCCTTAACAGGGAACGGGGGATCCCGACCCTTAGATAAAATAAGCCTATACCACCGTCTGTCTGATCCATCTAAAGATGGTCGCAGCAGAACAGGCAACCCCTTCTTAGGGCCATCCGTGATCACAAACAGTGAATCCGTCTTACAAATTGAATCCGTAGTATTCAAGTATATCCTGATCGCCCGAACTACATCCAAGGAATGCCATGCAAATTCTCGAGGATGATTGGGCTAAGGACATAGGAAGGACAATACACTGTCCTTATTCAATGAAACTTTGAAACCACCTTAGAAGGAAGGATGGATTCGGATGAAGAACAACCTTATCCCTATGAACCACCAGATCTGGGGAACAACAGGATAATGCAGCCAGTTCTGACACCCTGCGTGCAGAAGTGATAGCCACCAAGAAGACCACCTTCTGGGATAAAGTAAGCAAGGGAATCTCCCTGATATTTTCAAAGGGAGGTGTCTGAAGAACCGACAGCACCAAATTAAGATCCCAGGATGGTAACGGCGCGTGCACTGGCAGAGCCAGGTGTCGCACCCCCTGGATGAAATTCCGCACCAAGGAATGAGTAGACAAAAGCTTCTGAAAGAAGATAGCAAATGCTGAAACCAGACCCTTGATAACACTCAAGGCCAGCTTCTGCTCAACTCCCTGTTGCAGAAAGCCAATATTCGGACTACCGAATAAAGATGTAGATGGAACCCAAGGGATTCACACCACCCAATATAAGACTTCCATGTACGATGATAATCTTTCTGGAAGTCGCTTTCCTTGTTTTAACTAGAGTAGGAATAACTGAAGCTGACAATCCCTTGTCCTTCAGCACCTGGGTCTCAATAACCAGGCCGTTTAAAACCAGCGATCGTAAAGCAGGATGGAAGATCGGTCCCTGAGACAGTGAATCCTCCCTGAGAGGAAGTCTCCACGGGACGTCCGCCACCAGTCTGACCACGTCGGCGTAACAAGCTCGACGAGGCCAGTCCGGAGCTGCCAGGATTACTGGAATTCCTTCCTCCTCTATCCTGCGAAGAAGTCTTGGCAGTAACCCAAGAGGAGGGAAGGCATACATTAGCTGGTATTGCCCCCACGGGGCGATCAGTGCGTCTGCGGTTTCTGCTAGAGGATCGCGGGAGCGAGCCACGAATCTCTGAACTTTCCTGTTGAATCGAGATGCCAACAGATCCATATCCGGGGTGCCCCATCGTAGGCACAACTGGTGGAAAACGTCTGGATGGAGGGACCATTCCCCCTGATCCAGAGTCTGACGGCTGAGATAATCTGCCTGCCAATTCTCCACCCCCGGAATGAACACCGCAGAGATTGCTGGAACAAATCGTTCCGCCCAGCGAAGAATGCAAGCCACTTCTTTTGGCCGCTCGGACACTCTTGGTGCCCCCCTGGTGATTGACATAAGCCACGGCCGTGGCGTTGTCCGACTGGATCCGAACCGGGCTGCCCTGGAGCTGCTCGGTCCAGTGAATCAGACAAAGTCTGATCGCTCTCAGTTCCAATACATTTATCGGTAACCTGGATTCTTCCGGGGACCAAAGTCCCTGGACAGATAACTGACCGAGAATTCCTCCCCATCCGGATAGACTGGTATCCGTGGTCACTGTCGTCCAATATATTGGCAGAAATGACTTTCCCTGGCTGAGCATCGGAGACCGAAGCCACCAGACCAGAGACTCTCTGGTCTGTTTGCTCAATCGGATCGGATTGTCCAGGGATTCCGGATTCCGATTCCATCTGAGAAGAATCTCTTGCTGAAGAATTCGGGTATGGGACTGGGCAAATGGGACTGCTTCGAAGGAAGCCACCATCAACCCCAGAACCCTCATGCAAGTCCGAAGGGAAGACCAGCTGTTGGATAGTAACAACTGGACTGCTGATTGAATCTTTCGGAGTTTCCCTACCGGAAGAAAAAACTCTTGTCCTGACTGTGTCTAGAATTAGACCCAGATATTCGAGCCTCTGGGTGGGAACCAGAAATGACTTTTGCTGGTTCACCAGCCACCCGAATTCCTGTAAAGAAATCATAGTAATTTCTATGTTTTGTAGCAAGGTCTGAGGAGACTCTGCATGAAGCAGAAGATCGTCTAGGTAACCAAGGATCGATATGCCTCTTTGGCGCAGAAGTGCCAACATTGGGGCCAACACCTTCGTGAAGACCCGCGGAGCCGTGGCGAGACCGAAAGGTAACGCCACAAACTGATAGTGGTTCTCTTCTACGGAAAAGCGTAGAAACCGCTGATGTCCTGCGAAAATGGGAATGTGAAGATATGCGTCCTTGATGTCTATGGACGCTAGGACATCCCCTGGATGCAGAAAGGCTGCTACTGTGCGAATGGACTCCATTCTGAATCTTCTTATGTTGACAAAAGAATTGAGTGCCCTTAAGTCCAGAATTGGACGCACTTTGCCCTCTTTCCTGGGTATTGTAAATAGGTTTGAATAAAACCCTTGAAACCGTTCTGTCCAAGGAACGTGGACTACCACTCCTTGTTGTAGTAAATCTGTGACTGCTCTCCGCAGATCGTCTAAACGATCCGGGGATAGTCGGCTATTGGAAGGGAAGAATCGCGCCGGTGGGAGAGATCGAAACTCGATCTTGTACCCTGACCTTATGACTTCGCAAACCCATCTGTCCGGGATTCTGGAAAGCCATGGATCCGGGAACCGGCGAAGACGTCCCCCCACCCCAGTTATGGGTGGGGGCGCACCTTCAGGCTTTGGACGGTTTATCTTCAGGTCTAGAGGGGGCGGGCTTTTGCTTGCCCGACCAACGACCCCTGACGCCTCCTGCAGGAGCTTTGGAGGACTTAATTTTTTCACCCGCGGGACGAAAAAACCTCTTGTGAGCAGAAAAAGAAGGCCCTCGTCTTTGACGAGTTCCTTTACCTTTAAAATTTTGCGGTAAAAAGGTGCTCTTTCCACCCGTGAGATCCTAATGATCTCATCTAAGTTGGCTCCAAATAGACGCTCTCCTAAAAAGGGGATATTAGCCAATGCTTTTTTGGAACCTTGGTCGGCTAACCAACCTTTTAGCCACAGTGTACTGAGACAGATGCTCGCGCCAATAATGAAGTGGCGTCTAACGCCGCATCACACACAAACTGTAACCCCTGTATCATTTGTTCCAACAAATCTGATACCGCCTGAGGGACTTCTTCTAAGTCCCGGCACAACCACTTGGTCCATACAGTTACAGCCTGCGAAACCAGACCAATAGCAATTATTGGTCTGAAAGCTGATCCAATCAAGGTAAACATGGTGCGAGACATAGCTTCTATCTTGCGATCCACTGGATCTTTAAAAAGACGGAGCGTCTTCTAGAGGAATAACCGTGGCTTTATTCAATCTAGCAATTGGTGAATCCACCACAGGTGGTTCTGTCCATTTCTTAATGAGGGTTTCCTCAAACGGATAACGCCTGTTAATGCGTTTAGAAATAGTAGAAATGCGTTTTGGCAGACTCCATTCTACTTTGATTGGATTGCCAAAACATTTGGGCAATGGAAAAACCTTCGCCACTTTGATGCGTTTTTTAGTCCCAAAAGGGATTTCAGTTTCAGCTATTTCTGACGGAATACCCTGTAATCTTAAGGTTTCTTGAACAGATACAATGAGTGCATTTACCAACGCTTCCTCTCTGGCTATGGCCGATGCCGAAACATCCTCCTCACTGTCTGAAAAGACAGTACACGAGACACCAATACCAGATGAAGTACCTGCAACTGCAGAAATAGGCTCAGAGTCTGAATCCGAGGTTACAGATAATAAGGGGTTAGGCGGGGGTCGCTTTCTTGCGCCCTGTCAATGACAAGCCACTTCCACCCGGGACACAAAAGTTTCCATAATAGCGGACAATGATTCAATCGTCAGTGGGGTGCTGGAGGATCCCGCAGACCCCTCGAGGGGATCCGGAGGAGATACATGAGTGGCAGGGTCCATGTTAATTCAGGACACCTTTGCCAGAAAACACAAAAAAACTTTTTTTTTTTTTTTTTATTTTTATTTTTTTTTATGTGTCTCCCCCTAGCGCAATAGCGCCCCTCAGAGTACCTGCTTCTCGATCCCACAGAGAGAGAGAGGGACCCCCAAGGCTCACCAACCGATGCAGTGAAGTTTCCAACCAACTGCAGTCAGCGTCTGTCTTTTACAGACTGGAAGGAGCTGTTGCTTTTTCCCGGGTAGAAGGACGTGGCTCCGCCCCCTGTGTACGCCTTCCGGCGTTCCCAGCTCTCCACGAGGTAGCTGGGCTCATGAAACATGGCCGCCCCCATACAGGAGACATTGGACTCCAAAAACATGGCGGCCGGCGTGACCTGAGGACATGCATGCACCTGGTCTACGGCAAAATGGCGGCGGACCGCCGAAATCGTTTTTCCCAGCACATCCACCTGCATCTCTGCTGAGTGGCGATTGATTGATCTACAGGAGATACACTACAAATAAGGTAGGATTATACCTCCTATGTCTGCTGTAATGCTACAGTCTGCTGGGTAGATTAGCTCTCAAACCAAGTCCACTTCCCACAAACACATACTGTATTTACAAGGGGGACTTTTAGTGTCAGATATATACTGACCATGTATGGAGGGGCCCATAATTCATACTGCCTCATAACGAGGAAAGAAAAAAGGGAACGTTTACTCACCATACCGAACCGACAGGCACCCTCTCTTCACAATACCCTCTCCACCGGGGTGGGGGTTTGTGGACCACTCCGGACGCCTCGACTCTCAGGTTCCTGGCGTCCAAGCGAGACTTTTAACTCGCAAGGTCAGTCCCTCCACTGGGACTCCGTCGCGGCCGACCCAGCGCGGAGCTCTGGTCTGCACGCGCTCGTAGGCAGAAACCGGGGTGACCACTGGATCTCAACATCCAGCCCGTCGCCCGGCCCCGCATACTTACTTGAATGTGTCGCGGCCGACCAAGCGCAATGCAATGGTCTGCGCGCGCTCGTAGGCCGGCTGGGGTGACCACTAGTGTCGCCCAGTCCGGCGTTTTTGCTTGAAGATCTCACAGGAAAAACACTGGAGAAAAAAACTACCTAAAAAATATTTCTTCTAAAGAAAAAATCTTGCCAGGACCAAAAAGATCCCAGCAAGGAACTTAGGTCCTTACTCCTGACTAGACAGAAAAAAACTGATTCCCTGTAGCAGAGAGAGGGAGGATATACCCTCAGGGACTGCCCCTAAGGTGGAGCCAGAACGTTTTATCTTTCTGCCTAGTCCTACTCCTGCGGAGACAACATAACCCAGCTCTTGAGAATCAAGAAGACTACGTCTGTCAATGAGCGATAGAGAAAACACATTGGTGTGCATAAAGCCCTAATTATTCTGTGTGCCTGGTAAACGAAATCAGCTAATTTGCACATTGGCAACCTTACTAGCTTCAGGAATGGAAACTTATTAACCAATAACTCTAGATGTCTCTTCTAGCATGTTTGTTGGAGGTATGTGTAAGGTATACACTTACCTCTATTGTATCCTTCAGGAAATCAGATCCTGCAGAAACTCAGGTCTCCCTGTTCTGATATTTCCAGTACTTGCACAATGCAAGATTCAGAATGAAGTAATGGGCCCTTTGAGGCCAAGGGAGATTTCTCAACTACCTAAGGCCCCTTTCACATGGGCGCACCGCCCGACGCAGTCCGTTCTGCTCAGCGGGGGATCAATCTGCCGATCCCCGCTGAGCAGGCGGATGACAGCTCCGTCTTTGCTCTGTGTGCAGAGACGGAGCTGTCAGATCCCCGCTGTCCTCTATGGTGAGATCAGATGAGAATGGACCACCTGTCCGTTCTCATCCGATCCTCCAGACGGATGGAAAATAGGTTTTCCATGCGTCCGGATTTCACGGACAGGATCGGATCGGAGAGCAGCGGGTGTCAGTGGACATGTCTTCGCTGACACCCGCTGCCCCATAGGGATGCATGGATCGCCCCCTGTGAAAGGGGCCTAACATGCTGCAAAGCAGTACAGAGACTGGATGTGCAGTAATGATGGGCAGCGTGCGTATGTGCAGATGTGGGCTGGGAAATGCCTCACTGCCTCTGATTGGCAATGTGCAGTGACGGCTTCCTGGCGGGTAAAATCCAAACACACCTGACCCATGAATAATGTGCAGAGATCACAGCAGGGGATGTCAGACTCTACTATACTCCGGCTAAGTTGGCCAGAATCTATCCAGGGGTGTCGGCGGAATGCTGGCACTGTTCTTGCTCTCCGGCCACCTTTAGCCATGTGTTTTGGCACTGCCCGCTGGTCAAAGGTTACTGGAATGAATTACTTAAAAAGTATAACGGAGATCACTTCTTTACATGTCCCCATGACGGTGGCGGTCTGTCTGCTTGGCCTGGTGGAGGGGTTGGCACCTACTAGAGCTCAATGCACACTATTGACCCTATTACTTTATTACGCCCGTAAGGCACTCATTTTATTCTGGAGAAAGCCTACCACACCTACAGTCTCCTACTGGAAGGGTTTGATCAATAAAATGTTGCTGCTCTATAGAGCTGAGTAGGGGTCTGGCAGATCTGGCTTGATAGTCCTGCAGCGGTTGCTTAGACTCCCTGGGGATAGGCTGACTTAAGTATATTTCCTGGAATGGCTGTTGGAAGCCGGGGGAGTCATGAGGATGTTTTTACCTTTACCTGGTGATGCGGGGTCCCTGCCGGTCCCAATCCGTACCTTTGCTCCCTGGGTCCGCATTAGCCTGAGATGCTCCCCCCCTGACGAGATATTCTCTGATTTCCATAATACTGTTTCTTAAAGCGGAGTTCCAGTCCCCCAAATACTTTTTCTTTTTTTTTAAACACTCCTCTGTACCTGTTTAAACATATCTAGCAACATTTAGAACATGTCCTATGTGTAGTCCCTGTACTGTGTGTTAAAATATTTGAAGACTAACCAGATCTCGGAAGCAGGCATGTTCCATGTCATCTGTGGGCATCTGAAGCCCTCGTCTCCTGATTCCCGGGATTTGGTGCAGCTGGATACCCAGCATGCACCTCCCGATCTCGTGCCTGCGCACTGGGCGGCTTTCTATCTTCCCAGCAGGTTGCCATAACAATGGCAGTGTCGGCAGAAGTTCCCGCCCCATTGCTATAGCAACCTGTCAATCACGACATCCCGATCCTCCCGTTCGTGTCATTTCCGGTCCTGAGATTTCGTCACTAGGCAATTCGCAAGGACTCCTGGGATACATGGCGCCGCTATCCCAGGAGCCCTTGCAAATTGCCTAGTGACGTAATCGCCTAGGCGGCGGCACCGGGTAGTGGTGCAGAAGAAAAAGTATAAAAGGTATGTACAAAGAAAAAAATATTTGCCGTTTATTACAGCATTAAGGGTGGGCATGAGAGTGATTGGACCTTCAAAAAATGGGTGAAATTCACTCTGTTTTAAGTATTTTGCACAGAATTGTCTAGTGTACAAACATGATTTGTGCTCTCGAGGGACATGTTATGTTATTCTTTGATAATGACAGACATTTCTTATAGGGTATTGCCTGGTTGGGGTACCGTTATTTCTTTTTTCTGTGTATATAGCCCAGTGTGGCTGTATTTGCTGCTTTGTCTTTTGTTTCTGTTTTTATGGAAAAAAAATAATAAAAATAACTTCTTTTTTTTTTTTTTTTAAGGAGAGAGTATTGGCACTTTTCCACTGCCAGTACCGGCTCGGCTCCACTCGGCCCTGCTTGGCTCTGTTTGGTTTTCCACTGCATGGTACGGTGTTGGAACGGTTTGGTACGGTTTGCTTTTCCACTAGAGTAAAGTGGGTGGGATAACAACAATTCTCTGACCAATCAGTGGCTAGTAGTGACAAAACAGTCAAGTCTGCATGCAAAGGATTGTGGGATATGGCACCGGTACGGCCCTCTTGGAACCACAACCGAGGTGGTACTGTTTAAGCGAACCGCACCGTTCGGTTCCATGTAGTGGAAAAGCGCCGCCGTACCGTACCGAATCGTTCCAACACCGTACCATGCGGTACCATGCAGTGGAAAAGCACAAAAGCAAGCCGAACCATTCGATTCCATGCAGTGGAAAAGCGCCATACATGTTGTAGGGTCTGATGCAGGATCTGTAACAGCCAGAGTGATCGCGTGCCTCCGGCATTACAAAACACTTAAAGAGCCGGCTCCCCCCAGGGAAGGGGTTAATCAGTAAGGGTATTGATATCTTGACACAGAAATAGAAATGAGTTGATGAAATAGGACTCCTTACCTTGCCTGGTGCTGGAAGTTCCATGTTGGAGAATCCATGTTCTCTACAACTGGGGTAGTTACAGGGGTTGCACTACCAGCGACAGGAAATGACACACAGCAGCTGGGCGCGGACACTTGCCGCTCCGTCAGTGGACTTCCTGCAAGAAGATGATTGGATATTTTACAAAAAACAAAGACGGGGGGGGTATCTAAAACTAGATGCAGGGACCAGAGTTTCTCAGCACCAATACATTTGAAAGTTGAGAGACAGATGGCAACTAATGGATTTAGCAATCCTGTCTCCGGCAGCAGTTTGCTAGCAACAGGTTTACTAAAGAGAATACTTACTGGCTCCTATTGTGTTTCTTATGTGCTCCAAAATCTTACTCACCTATAAGTGAGCTGTGATGCAGTACCACTTTGGTGTATTGATCATTGGGGCAGTAGTGCCATTGGGATCGAGGGAATGTCAGTCAGCTTATCAGTGTATAAAAATAAAAAAGGTAATACAGTACATCCGGAAAGTATTCACAGCGCTTCACTTTTCCACATTTTATGTTACAGCCTTGTTCCAAAATGGATTAAATCAATTATTTTCTAAAAAATTCTACAAACAATCCCTCATAATGACAATGTGAAAAAAGTTTGTTTGAAACCTTTGCAAATTTATTAAAAATAAAAAAGGAAAAGAAATCCCATGTACATATCTATCACAGCCTTTGCTCAATACTTTGTTGAAGCCCCTTTGGCACCAATTACCGCCTCAAGTCTTTTTGAGTATGATGCTACAAGCTTGGCACATCTATTGTTGGGAAGTTTCTCCCATTCTTCTTTGCAGGACCTCTCAAGCTCCATCAGGTTGGATGGGGAGCATCGAAGCACAGCCATTTTCAGATCTCTCCAGAGATGTTCAATCGGGTTCAGGTCTGGGCTCTGGCTGGGTCACTCAGACATTCACAGAGTTGTCCCGTAGCCACTCCTTTGTTATCTTGGCTGTATACTTAGGGTTGTTGTCCTGTTGAAAGATGAACCTTCACCCCAGTCTGAGGTCCAGAGTGCTCCAGAGAATGTTTTAATTTAGGATGTCTCTGTACATTGCTGCATTCATCTTTCCCTCGTTCCTGACTAGTCTCCCAGTTCCTGCCGCTGAAAAACATCCCCACAGCATGATGCTACCACCACCATGCTTCACTGTAGGGATGGTATTGTCC
>NC_138769.1:721407291-721419791 GCF_965119305.1 Pelophylax lessonae | reverse complement strand
ATGAGCTAAGAGAAAAGGATTTTACGGTAAGATTTTACAAAAATCCATTTTTCTCTATCGCTCATTGACAGACGTAGTCCTCGGTGATACAGCACCTTCGGGAAGTCCCAGAGCAGTATCACAAATGAGGGGTGGGAAAATGGAAATCAAATCCAAATCTAGAAGGGCCAACCGGTGCCAACTAGAAGTTTACAATGCTCATCCTTAATGATGAGACTCAAGAAAAAAATTTTCAAATAGAAAAAAACCCTCGAGGTAGACCACCGGTCTCCTCAAATTACGGCCTGCAAAACCTTGCGGCCAAATGAGGCATCCGCCGATGCCATCACATCAATTTTATAAAATTTTGTAAAAGGTATGTACCGACGACCAGGTGGCCGCTTTACATACCTGGACCACTGACGCCTGATGGCGAAAGGCCCAGGAAGTACTGAGCGCTCGAGTGAAGTGCGCCCTAACAGGGAACGGAGGATTCCGACCCTTAATAGAATAAGCCTGTACCACCATCTGACTGATCCATGTAGATATGGTCGCGGCAGACACAGGCAACCCCCTTCAAGGGCTATCCGTGATCACAAAAAGTGAGTCCGTCTTACGAAAACCACTTTAGGAAGGAAGGATGGATTCGGAAGAAGAACCACCTTATCCCTATGAACCACCAGATCTGGGGAACGACAGGATAATGCGGCCAGTTCTGACACCCTGCGTACAGAAGTAATGGCCACCAAGAAGGCCACCTTCTGGGAATGTAAGCAAGGGAATCTCCCTAATATCTTCAAAGAGATGTTTCTGAAGAACCGACCACACTAAATTAAGATACCAGGCGGTAAGGGTGCGCACACTGGCGGAGCCAGATGTCGCACCCCCTGGATGAAATTCCGCACCAAGGAATGATTAGCCAAAGGTTTCTTGAAAGAAGATTGCTAACGCCGAAAACCTGACCCTTGATAGTGCTCAAGGACAGTTTCTGCTCAACCCCTTGTTGCAGACAGACCAAAATTCGGGTCACCGAATAGGTCTGTGGGGGAAATCCAATAGATTCATACCATGCAATATAAGACTTCCATGTGCTGGAAGTCGCTTTCCTTGCTTTAACTGGAGGTAGGAATAACTGAAGCGGACACTCCCTTGTCCTTCAGTACCTGGGTCTCAATGGCCAGGCCATTAGGCAGCGACTGTAAAGCAAGATGGAAGATCGGTCCCTGAGACCGCAAATCCTCCCTGAGAGGAAGTCTCCAAGGAGCGTCCGCGACTAGCCTCGCCAAGTCGGCGTACCAGGCTCGACGAGGTCAATCCGGAATTTCCAGAATAACTGGAATTCCCTCCACCTCTATCCTGCGAAGAAGTTCCCGCAGCAACTTGAGAGGATGGAAGGCATGCCGTAGCTGATACTGCCCCCACGGGACGATTAGCGTTTCTGCTGCGTCCGCTAGAGGATTGTGGCGCGAGCTACAAACCTCCGCACCTTCCTGTTAGGCCAAGGTGCCAACAGATCCACATCCGGGATGTCCCAATGAAGGGACAGCTAGGGAAAAACCTCTGGATGAAGAGGCCATATGCGATTGGATCCGATTCGGGCTGCTCTAGAGCTGCTCGAACCAGTAAATCAGACAAAATCTGATCGCTCTCAGTTCCGATACCCTTATTGGTAATCTGGATACTATCGGAAGAAATGACTTCCCCTGGTTGAGCATCGGAGACTTCCTGGTCCGCTCGCTCAACCAGATCCGATTGTCCAGGGAATCGGAATTCTGATTCCATTAATGAGACTGGGTATACGGTACTGCCTCTAAGAAGGCCACCATCAGTCCCAGCCAATTGACGGACAGCAACATCCGAATCGTTGACTGAACCTTCTGGAGTTTCCCAGCAAGGAGAAACTCTCTTGCCCAGGATGTATCCAACCTTAGGCCCAGATAGTTCAGTCTCCTGGTGGGAACCAGGGATGATCTTTGGGAAAGCGAAAAAAAACGCTGATGTCCTGCGATGATGGGGATATAAAGATAGGCATCCTATATGTCTATGGACGCCAGGAAATCTCTTTGATGCAGGGAGGCCACCACTGTACGGATGGACTCTATTTCTTCCCAAGTCCAGATTTGGACGCACCTTGCCCTCTTTCCTGGGCATTGTGAATAGGTTCGAATAGAACCCCTGAAACCGTTCAATGTTAGAAGGGAAGAATCGCACCGGTGGAAGTGATCGAAACTCGATCCTGTGTCCTCCAGAAACCGGTGAAGACATCCCCCCCCCCCACCCCAGAGATGGGTAGGGGCGCATCAGGCTATATTCTTCAGGCTTGGCTGAGCCGGACTCTTTGTATACCCGACCAGCGCCCTTTGAAACCCCTCTAAAGGGGCTTTGGAGGGTTTCGCCTTATCGCCCGCCCTCGCGGAACGAACAACTCTATATGAGCAGAAAAGGAAGGTCCTCGTTAGTTACGAGGTCTTTTTATCCTAACAGTCTGTGGCAAGACAGCAGGTGGTACCGTCTATCCTATAAAGAGGAATTCCTCAAACGGATAGCACCTAGCCATGCGTTTGGAAATAACAGGGGTTCGTTTCTAAACGACCCCATTTGGGTAAAGGAAAATCCTTCGCCCTTTTGGTAGGCTAACAAGTACCAAAAAAGGAATCTCAGTTTCAGCTACCTCTGCCGGTGTAACCTCAAGACTAAAGGTTTCCCGGACGGACACAACTAGTGCATCCACCACTCTTGTGCTATGGCGGAGGCAGAAACGTGCTCCTCACTGCTGAGGAGATATTACCTGAGACAACAGCCCCCTAAGAGGGACCTGCAACTGCATTGACCAGTTCCGAATCTGTATCTGAAGTATCTGATAAACAATAGGGGTAGGCGGGGGTCGCTTCTTGATCCCCGTCCCTGACAGGCCACCTCCACCCGGGGTACCAAAGACTCCAAAACTGCCGATAATGCATTAAAAACAAGTGGGGTACTGAAGGGTCCTGCGGCCACCTTGAGGGGATCAGGTGGGGATACCTATGCGGCAGGGTCAATGATTATACAAGACACTTGCCAGCGACAAAAAATGACAAAGTAAAAAAAAAAACTTTTTTTTTTTTTGTGTCCCCCAGTCGCAACAGCGCCCCTCAGTGTTACCTGCCTTTTTGGACCCCACAGCGAGAGAGACAGACCCCAAGGCTCATCCTTGATGCACAGAAGTTTTCATCAGCTTGCTCAGTGCTTGTCTTGTTACAGACAGGAAGTCTTTGGCCCTATTTCCTGGGTAAAAGAGGCGGCTCCGCCCCTTAACACGCCTGCCGGCTCCTCCCCCTGGCTCCATGAGGTGTTTGAGTCACCTCAAACATGGCCGCCCCCATGCTGGAGACACGAGGCTACACCAAAATGGCGGCCTCGTGCGATCTACATGTCTGCAGAAGGATCTTGGCCTCACAACCCTTCACCCTCATGGTGGTCAGCGTGGTCGGAGGTACCGGACCCTAGCGGGCCGTATGCGGTCCGTGGCCGTCGGGAGGCATCTGCTTAGCTGGAGGAATGATCTGGAATGCAGTATACATGTATAGACATCGCCCTGTGGCTACTGACAGGTAGGATACCTTATACTATCACAGTAAAGTTCTAGTACTGCCACTGACTACAATCATTTACACATTTTTACAATTAGATTGTCAGCTCCCAAACCAAGCCTCCTGGCTTCTTGTACACAAAAATCACACTCAATTAGGGGGATCTGTGACATGTTGTAGGATAGAGGGGAACCCATCCTTACCATTACAGAGAGGGGCCCGCGTTCACCACAAGACCCGTCAGGGGGAAAGGGGGAACATACTACTCACCATACCGGAACCAGGCGGGCGCCAACTCCTGACAGTACCTCTCTCCACCGAGGTAGGAGGGCTGTCGACCAATACGGGCGCCGTGACTCATGGTCTTTGGCGTTTCAGCGAGACGTTTAACTCGCAGGGTCAGTCCCCGTCCAGTGGGACTATGTCGCGGCCGACCCAGCACGGAGCTATGGCCTGCACGCGCTCGTAGGCTGAACTGGGGTGACCACTGGATCTCAACATCCCGCCCGTCGCCCAGTTCAGCTTTCTTGCTTGAAGATCTCACAGGAACACTGGAGAAAAAAAGCTGTCTTAAAAAATTCTTTTATAAGAAAAAAATCCTGCCAGGACCGAAGATCCCAGCAAGGTATCTAGGTCCTTACTCCTGACTAGACAGAAAAAAACTGATTTGCTGTGGCAGAGAGAGAGAGGATATACCCTCGGGGACTGCCCCTGGGGTGTGGCCAGAGCATTTTTCATTTCCTGTCTAGTCCTACTCCTGTGGAGGCAACATAACCCGAAGGTGCTGTATCACCGAGGACTACGTCTGTCAATGAGCGATATAGAAATATATATATATATATATATATATATATATATATATATATATATATACACACACACACACACACACACACACACACATATATATATATATATATATATATATATATATATATATATATATATACATACACACACACACACACACACACACACTAGTGACCGACCGATATCTGCCGATATTTTCGGGCATGTAAAACTATTTTTTTTTTTTTTTTTCCAGGAACTCTTGAGGAGGAATCTGGGGGTCTAAAAGACCCCAAACCCCTCCTCGGCACTGAAAAGCATTCAAAACGCCAAGTTTGGCTGTTTTGAATGCGGTCAGCTTTGGTCTGGCGCCGAGTACCCGGAATGGATGTCATGACATCACTTCCGGGTTGTTTACAAGGAGACCCAAACAGAGCAAAATGCTGTTTTGATCGGGTCTTCGGCGGCCGTGCAGGTAGGATTCCTGGGTCTCCCGGTGGGACGGGAGACCCGGGTGAGCCGCGGAAGGAGGCGGGAGGGGGGGATGTGCCCTCCCGCTACTTGTAATGACAGCCGAGTGGCTTCTCAGCCGCGTCAGTTGTCATTACAAGACAGCCGACCGTCAGCTATGGACGCCGGTACCGGGGTGATGCCTCTAGCTGCAGCCATCACTCCAGTACAGCACTTTCCCAAAATATCGGCAAATCAAAAGGCCGATTCCGATATATCGGGGAAAGTGCATATCAGCCCCCGATATATCGGTGTTGCCGATAATCGGTCAATCTCCAATATATACACACATATGCCTGTATATATGAAAAAGAAACCATAAAAGCCTGACTGAGCTCAACCTCAAATGTACACTCTATATCAGGGTTTCTCAACCAGGGTCCCGTGGAATCCTGGGGTTCCTTCTGAGGTTGCTAGGGGCTCCTTGAGAAATTTCTGCCTCTCAGATAAGGTTCCAATGACACCATTGTTCCTTTTAGCTATCTGTAAGGAGGTAATTCTTCCCAATGATGACAAGAGTAAGGAGCATTCTTCCCACTGACTGTCACACTAATGTGTCATGAGTTGTAGATATTTAAATTTTTAGCAGGGGTTCCCCGAGACCAGAAACTTATTTCAAAAGTTTCTCTGTGTTGAAAAGGTTGAGTAGGCTGCTCTATAGGTTGTATCCATAGATAGGTATAACAGGACCCGGTGATCTGACACATGTATAGAAATGTAGAAACCAACTTTACACCGGCAGAAGGAAAGGAATTGGGTAATTGGACAGAAGATAGGGAAGCCCGACTAGGAGATGTAATAGAACAAGGGAGACTTATAACTTTTGAAGAATTAAAACAAATAAAAGAGGATTGGAAAATAAATGAATGGAGATATCTACAGTTGAGACATTTCGTTGCTACACTACCTCAACCACTAAGAGATCTGGGGGATCTGAGACCCTTTGAACAGCTTTGTGTTTCAAAATAGGGTGGCAAACAGTGTCTCAAATGTTTATAAAATCTTGCTAAAGATTACAAAGGAGGTAGGGCCCTCACTAAAAGAGAAATGGGAAAGATCTTGGACCCTGCAGCGAGGATGTTCTCTGGGATAGAAGCTTACAGCTCGTACATAGATCGGCGATAGATACAAACACCGAAGAAATGAATTATAAATTACTTACTAGGTGGTATAACACCCCCGATAAATTGGGTAGATTTCAGAGCGAGAGCTCTAGAGATTGTTGGAGAGGATGCCAGATGATTGGGACAATATCTTATATATGGTGGGAATGTCCAAAAATTAAAATATTCTGGAAAGAAGTCTTATCTTTGATAAAAAAAATTACAAAAAAGCACATTCCGGAAGACCCTTGGAAATGCCTGTTTCACGGAACACAGATGTCAGTGAAACAATATAGGAAAACTCTAGTGCCCCATCTACTAAATGCAGCTAAAAGCCTAATTATCTTAAAATGGCAAAAAGTAGAACCCCCATCAAGTAAAGAGTGGGTGGTCAGAGTTGAAAAAACAAGAAAACTAGAATCTCTAAGGAATTGGGGAGAGGAAGATCATGGGATCGAAATAGAAATTTGGGACGAGTGGCAGAGCTTCAAAGAGACAGAGGAATACAAAGAAATAATAGGAGAAGGATTGTTAGTAGAACAAGGAGTAGTAGTAGGGGGAAAAGAGGGGGAGAATGGGTGAAAGGGTTTATGGGTAAAATGTTTCAAAGTCAATTTGTATGGATACTTCTCCAGCGTCTGGAGAGATGAAATGCTTCTGTTACCCTTTTTTTTTTTTTTTACTTGTAATTGTAATATATGAAAAACTTAATAAAGAAATATAAATATAGAAACCAACTTTATTAAACACAACTATCTAGACAATACAAAACCCACCATCTCAAAAACATAATAAGATTGATAGATGGGGAGCAGGTTCCCCATCTGTCTTTAGCAAACTGGATTGGATTGTCAGCGGGTAAAAAAGGGACCACATGTCTGCTGACATCCGCCACTCCAAAGAGGGCAATGGATGGTTTGACCGGGTCTGCCTTTTAAGGATTGGTCCATCAGTGAAAGGGACCCAATTATAATTTTTACTTAACACATATGTATGGTGACAAAACGGTGGGCTTTACCGCCCACACTTTAAACTAATGTGTCACCGGGCGGCTGAGGTTTCTGCACTATGAGCTCTCAATCTCGACCAATGATTGGTAGCTGAAAGATCAGGCTCCTGATCATGCGACCACTGTGACAGCCAATCACAGTGGTCACAAGATCGCCGATCCTGTTCGCACACTCCCCCCCCCCCTTTCAGAACTTTTTAAACAGGCGCTGGGAGGGGGGAAAGGGGTTTAAGTGTATGCAAAGGCAAATCATTTTATTCTTAGTCTTAAATTTAGAAGGTAACCTCTGTCAGGGTTGTTTCGCTATCTGTGAACAGATTGGGGAGGGGGGGGTAATGCCTCACTGATTGCCCTGGTGGCTATTTTAGCTGGGCCAGAAGGTGGGGGAAAATCAGCTTTGGGGTTTACATCAAAACAAAGGGCAAAGGTAAATCCTTCAATGGGGACACCTGTTCCAAGGACAACTAGGATGGGAATTACCCAAGCGGAGATTTCCTGTTGCATCTCCCTAATGGGGGACATACCGCAAAAACAACCTGGCAGGAGTTTTAACTAGGGATGCACCGATCCGATATTAGGATCGGATATCGGCGCCGATACTGCCACAATAGCTGGATCGGGGGGAACGGTAAAATGAACCGATCCACGGGCCGATCCGGTTTTGCTGAGTCCCGGCTCAGCCATCCCTTACTTGCACGGAGCTGCCGATCCATGGGCCGATCCGGTTTTGCTGAGTCCTGGCTCAGCCGTCCCTTACTTGGTGCACCCCTAGCTTTAACCCTTCATTAACTTACCTAAAACTAAAAAAAAAAAATAAAGAAGTTTTGCCTTTAAATACTTTAAATCCACTTTAAATACTTTATTGTACATGAGAGCAAGCATTCTTTATTATATATGCTAAAACAGCTTACAGATGCAGTAAGGGGAAAAAGCATTCTGACATCACTGGTTGCCTGCTGGTTCTTATTCAGTAAGCATATGCAAGAATCCAGGCAACAAGCATTTTCAGGTGGATAGGTCAGCCAACGCAGATTGTATATTGCGCACATGACCGGTCTTCTTTAATGCATGCCTCTGGAACAGTCTGCTTCCTTATTGTGGTAATGTACAGCATGTTAATGGGATCACATACCTTTCAAGCTGAGATGCATTGCACGTTCAACAATGATGTTCACAGCAAATGTGTTTTCTACATCCACGCACACTGGCTGACTGTCAGGGACTGCAGGTGGACCCTCACCCCTTGGAGAGGATTTCTTACTTTCAGTACGATCCTCTTTTCTATGGTCGTCCTCCACCGAAGTGTCCTGTGCCGCTTCCTCCTCAGAGAGGCTCTGATCCTCTGCAGAGCTTGTGCGATGGGCAGTGACTGACGGGTGATAGGCTGAGCTCAGGGACAGGTGAACCCTCACCGCTGCCCCCTGCAGGTTGGGCACATTGCGCTTAAACAGGGGATAAACACCTGCAGATGAGGGATAGATGGTTACCCACATAGAAAACACACTAGGGTCAATTCGTAGAACACATCTGGTATTGTAATTATCATGCAGTATTTCTTATTTTGTAGGATCGAAAACCTCATTTTCAACTACCCAAAGGATTTGGACCAGATGAATTCACTGCATGTATGTTATAAAATTGATTTTCCTGCACTTAAAGTGGAGTTCCATCCTCAAAAATTTTTTTTAGATAAAAATACCTTTTAGAATAAATACTTACCTTGAAAATGTCTTGTCCAGCGCTGCCATCTCAGGTGTGGGCAGCTGAAGCCGAAGCGTCCTCTTCGGTGACGTCAGAGTCCCAGAATGCCCTGCGCCAGCCCTGCTCGTCACTTCCAGTGCAGGCACGTCATCCCTGCACAGCTTCTGGGCATGCCCAGAAGCTGTTCTGCAGGTAATAACGCGACTGAACCGGAAGTGACGAGCAGGGCCAGCGCAGGCACATTGACTCCTGGGAGCGATGACATTCAGCTCCCAGGAATCAATGCAAGCAGGAAGTGATGGCGCGGGCCGTGTTCGCAGAGGGAGGAAGTAAAAGGAAGGTAAGTATATTTTCTTCAAAAACAAGGCAAGTACAGCAAAAAAAAAATTGTCATTATCCAATTCTTTTTCAGGTTACTTAGAGCAAGCGGATGGCAAAATTTCGTTTTGAGGCTGGAACTCCGCTTTGAAGATCAATTTAGGATTATTGCAAGTAGTTTCACTAGTTAAAACACCGTGGTGGGGTGTGGCCTCAAGGTGCGCTCGTGCCTTATAAAGCTGCGGAGGAGAGCGGATCAATCGGAAGCGATTGGTAACCGGAAGTCGGAGATGCGATCCACACTCCGGAACCACCGCATATGCCGGAAGGGAAGAGAACAAAAAGCAATATAGGGGGGATCGAGAACTAAATCAAGATCGTGATCCGCTCTCCTCCGCAGCTTTATAAGGCACGAGCGCACCTTGAGGCCACACCCCTTGACGACATCTTTTTATGACGAAACGTGCGTCGGGTGGCGCTCTTGGTGACGCGTGCCGCAGCGTGGAGGAGACGTAGCGGCCATCTTTCGGGTGGTCAACGCTGGGAACGCCGAGGAACATCGGGAGGTCTCTATATGTTTACCAATGGATGTGAGATTTCTCTTCATATTCTGTAAGTGTCACTTTTATGTGTGGGAATAAAGTGCAATTAGCAGTCTGCGCTATGTGATGTCCCTGCCTTTTTTTCACATATTATACCATCCTTTGAGCCTGTCAACGGAGATCAGAGTGGGAAGCTTCCTGTCTCAAAACCTACTTTCTGGGCGCATGTGATCTCTGTTATGGGGGTCAACTACAGCTGGTAAGGAGTGGTGTTACTAGAATGCTTTCTGGTGGTGGTTCTTTAGCTCTGGAGTTGCCTCATTTGTTTTCAAGCGTGGGGATACATCTTTATGGACTGCTCTTTTCTCATTCATTTGGGACTTTTACATAGGGTTTAGCGCCACAGTTATTGTTTTATTAAAGTGGAATTCAACTCTAAAAATAAAACAAAAAAAATGCTAAAAAGTTCACCGCACAGGTGATTAAATACCACCAAAAGAAAGCTCTGTTTGTGGGGAAAAATAGGACGTCAATTTTATTTGGGTACAGCGTCGCACGACCGCGCAGTTTTCAGTTAAAGTAACGCAGTGCCGAATTGTGAAAAATAGCCTGGTCATTAAGGGGGCAAATCCTTCCGGTCCAGAAGTGGTTAATTGACCCACCCCCTGCTGGAGTCTCCATAGAAATTATAGGGTAATAGTCCTGGCTAACATAAAACGAACCTTGATATGTTACTGTTGTATTTGAAAGGCAAAATACATTTTGGGAGAAAATGATATGACAATAATTCCATTTTTATGTGACCTACCGCTAACAGAGAGTGTTCGGGAGGTGGCTTCTGCCAGAGCAGTCATGTCCACATAAGCACAACCAAGGAGACGGTCGGTATCTTGAGGTCTTGGCCCGCTAGTGTCTTTCCCATAAGAGCGCCAGATCTGGATCTCCAACTTCTCTTCTCGCAGGTACCACACCAATGGCTGATGCTTCATCAGTTCTATCTTCCTAGTCTGCTCAAACACTATGGTGGCCTGTTGGCCATCTTCTGAGAAGGCCGGTTTTCTCAATTGCGAACAGACCGCATCTCTATCATACAGCTTGTACCGCAGGTAGCAGTATGTTTTCTTGTGGATGTGTTTGTGTCCGGCCAGCAAGAGAGAGTGAACAGGAAGCCAGATTTTGGGAACAGTGACGGATAGATTGACCAAGTCTTCTTTTTCCCAGCCATCTCTTACACTTCCACCAACCTCCTCCTCTACATCATTCCATCCTAAGCCTCGAGCCACCTCCAAGACTCGATCTCTGTCCGAATGGTGAGCAAAGTTGACTGAAAGCTCCAGACCTCCAACCACATTGCTCAAGACACCTGCAGTGCCAGAAAACGTGGAATCCTCGGGTAACATTACTGGGTACCAGCCAGATATTCCTGGGAAAAGAAGAGCCAGCATGAATATCTATGAATAAAGACATCGGAACTGAAGAAGAGAAGGGAAGAACTGTGCAGAGGGGCATCTGGTACAACCTAGGACTAAAGTCATTCTAGCACAATCCTTTAAACAGTCCCGGTCACCAGCATAAACATGTAATTTTGAATATTATTTTGCTTTATGTGTAACTACTATTGTCCCCTTTAGGCAGTGATCATATCGCACAACTGCAGAGTTACAGGGAGGGGAAGAATGAGAACCTGACACTACTGGGTATTTCAGATTCTTCTCTTTTCTGCAATCCTCTGATGCTCCTTCCTCACCAGCTAATTCCCTCATGCTATAGCGTAGAGGGCTGCATTGGGTGCGGGCGGTTTTCCCATTGCTGCGGGCGGTCAGGAATTTTTGCGGGAGACCTGCGGGGAACTGTATGATGTATGGACTCAGTGTACTTGTGCATGCTCTCCCCGCAGCTATGGTTCCTTCCTTCCCCAGCGCAGCCAATAACCAACGCGGATACAGTGCCAGACCGAACCATTACACAGGACAAGGAGGGGGGGCAAAGAAGAAAAGTCTTCCCCGACCTCGCTCCGCTAGCTCTCATTACTCTTCTCGGGGTATGGTACATGACTTTCAGCGTACCATACCCTGAGAAGAGTAACGAGAGCTGGCAGAGCGAGGTCTGGGAAGACTTTTCTTCTTTGCCCCTCCTTTTTCTGTGTAATGGTTTGGTCTGGCACTGTATCAGGAGTAGTATGAGGTTATTGGCTGGAGAAGGAAGGAACCATAGCTGCGGGGAGAGCATGTTTGTAATGGTTTGGTCTGGCACTGTATCAGGCGTTGTATGATGTGGTTATTGGCTGGGAAAAGAGAACGAGGAACCATAGCTGCAGGGAGAGCATGATAACTCTAAAATGGGGTACACACTAGTAGAAAATCTGCCGAAAATTTGCGTCCGAGGTCAAATCGTACAATTTTCGGCTAGTGTGTACACAACTTTCAGCAGCCGATGCCAACATTTCCAACGGAAAAAAACGGAGGGACAAACACCAAAGTTTTTATCGTCCGTTCCCAGACGACCAATTTTCGTTTAATGTGTATGCAGTACGTCCACGAAAAATCGGATACGAAAGACAGCGCATGATATGAAGTTGCTGACGACCCGGAAGTCTAGGAACAAATGTCCCAAAAATAAATGTAAAAAATCGGACGAGAAATTTCATGAACATTTATGCACTGTCAACTAAAAACGGTTATGAACGCTGAGCAAGAGAGAGAAAAATCGTAAGATATTTCGTCCGATTTCCGTCAAGTGTGTACGGGCCTTAAGACCTCTTTTCAGCATCATTATACAGCATTATAAGATAAGGGCTTTGACTGCAGATAAGGGCCAGCACTGAGGAAAAGTTCGCGGGAGTGGACACAAACATTGCGGGTGCGGGCGGGTGTGGAACACACAGGTTGCGAATGTGGGTGGTCCTGGTCATACATTCAGCGGGTTTAAGAAAACAGGCCCGCGCAGGGCTCTACTATAGCGCTGCTCTCTCAGTACTACT
>NC_138769.1:721379791-721402291 GCF_965119305.1 Pelophylax lessonae | reverse complement strand
GCATGGCTACCACAGCATCTTGCAGCGGCATGCTATTCCAGTGTTTCTCAACTCCGGTCCTCGGGGCACACTAACAGGCCAGATTTGCAAGAAACCTAAAATAAATCACAGGTGATATAATTTGCTGCTCAGTGATTTCAGTATTCTAGTCTGCATCTCCCCAAGGTAATACTTAAAATCTGGAATGTTAGTGTGCCCCGAGGACCGGAGTTGAGAAACACTGTGCTATTCCATCCGGTTTGCGTTTAGTTGGACCATCATTTATTTTTCAACAGGACAATGACCCCAAACACACCTCCAGGCTGTGTAAGGGCTATTTGACCAAGGAGGAGAGTGATGGGGTGCTGCGCCAGATGACCTGGCATCCACAGTCACTGGACCTGAACCCAATCCAGATGGTTTGGGGTGGGCTGGACCGCAGAGTGAAGGCAAAAGGGCCAACAAGTGCTAAGCATCTCTGGGAACTCCTTCAAGACTGTTGGAAGACCATTTCAGGTGACTACCTCTTGAAGTGTGACTCTACAATTTTCATAGTCATGAAAATAAAGAAAACTCTTTGAATGAGAAGGTGTGTTCAAACTTTTGGTCTGTACTGTATATGTTAACAGTTTTTTCTTTTTTAACTGTGATCGTTTGCAAAGGAGGCCCTGCCTCCTTCGTTCATGCTGTGTGCTCTTGTGTTCCTCATGTCGCCATTCATAGCCCCTGCGTGGGCAGACCATTTATTTTTTGTATTACTGTGTGTTTCAAAGATATATCTGCAATAAAAAATGATTTAACCAGGAAATATAACCTATTGCTTTGCCATCCAGGGCAGACCATAGCATTTTATTATTTTGGTTGGGAAGCCAAGTTCTTCATGACTAGGACAGCATACAGCTGAAGCTGATGAGCAAGATGGTCTGCCTGTAAACTTGCTATACAAAAACTGAGGATATATGGCCGCCCACTAGAAAAATCTGCACCATAGATTGCCATAAAAGAGAATATCTGCCTCTCCTGCTGCCCATTGCTCTCCTAGAGAGCATTCTTTATATTTTCTATCTCCTGCTCCAGTGCTCAGTGGTTCCTCACGCCAACATTCATGCAACTATAAGACACAGTACATTGTGATTAGTGACATCAAGGTCGGTGAGAGAAAATCCTGAGCACTGGGGAGATCAAGAGATCACCACTCCTCAGTTTCTAAAGATGGCTTCAGCTGAGAATTTCCCTTTAGTGAGAGATCATTTAATGGTCCATGGGTGTCCAAACTACGGCCCTCCAGCTGTTCAGGAACTACAATTCCCACTACAATCGCTGACATTCACAGACATAACTAGGCATGATGGGAATTGTAGTTCCTGAACAGCTGGAGGGCCTTAGTTTGGACATAGTACATTTAATCACTTACTTTTTAACAGGAACCCCTTTTATTAACAGTTTTAATTTGGTGACATGGTTGCTTTACCTTCTCCTGAGTCTACTGAAGGATAAAAGTGTACAAAGCCACAGTACATCATCAACAGCACATTTCAAATAATACAGAGGTGGTTAAGGAGAGACTGATTACCAGATGTTGCGCTCTGGTGGTGAATAGACAGTACAATCTCGGAGGAGTGAAGGATCTCTGCCAGGCTACACGACTCCCCACTGCTCCTCTGAGTCAAAATATTACAGGGGAACTCTGAATGATGGTCGAACTCAGGGCAAAAGCTGCGAGCCACAGTACGCGTGTTTCGACTTTCCACCTCCGGTAAGAACGATGGGCGAATTATGACAAAGGCGTTCACCCCGACCTCTGCGCTGTACTGAAAAGACGGGTCTTCTTCTGCGAGAGCTCTGAAAGGAAATAGAAAACTATAACATGACAAGCACGAGGCCGACAGACTGTCCAACCAAAAGTGATAATTCAGTTGCAGAAGGAGCTTACAGGACTTTTTTTTTTAACTACTGAGGTCTCCAGTAGAAACACTTAACTTTGCAAAATTCTGCAGGCTTTTATCCCATGTGAAATCCTGCACAAAAGACCTAAAGAGAGCGGGGAGCACTCTAAAGCCTCGTACACATGATCAGATTATCGAATGATCTGTCGTCCGTTGTGTTGCATGCTGGTCTCATGTCAAAAGTAAAGAGGTTACTTTCATACGAAAAGTCCCGTACGACAGAATTCAACTTCAGAAGTGATGTCATGTGTTGAATTGTTTTTTTATGTATTCTTTCATCTTGCTCTAACGATTTTTTTTTGGATGAAAACTGCACTAATTAAACGAAAATCGGACGTTGTGTTGACGTACGATAAACATTTTATAGCCTGCACATCCAGTTTTTGTCGTCCGAAAATTCGTAATCGGCTATCGAAAGCACTATACTAACGATCCGAAAATTGCCAGATCGTTCGCCAGACAAAATTTTCCTTCCGATTTTCGTACCGTGTGTACGGGCCTTAAGCCTCTGCAGCTGGGCACATGTGTGGTGGGGACAGGGCAAAGGGAGACAGCAGAATGAACAGAGGGAAGACCTCATTAATCTGCAGCTGCTCTCAGTGGTGTATTTAGGTTTTGTGCTGCCCTAGGCCTGACTAAACTTGGGCACCCCTAATTTAAATATGACCCACCCCTTCCTGTAAAGGCCACACCCCTTCCTGTTTATGACCCACCCTGTCATCTGTAAACCACAGACCACAACCACAGTCCATCAATGCCCATCAGTGTAGCCTCATCAGTTCCCATCCGTGCAGCCTCATCAGTGGCCATTAGTACAGTCCCATCAGTGCCCACCAGTGCAGCCTATCAGTGCCCATTAGTGCATTATATCAGTGCCCATTAGTGCATCTCATCAGTGCCCATCAGTGCATCTCATCAGTGCCCATCAGTGCATCTCATCAGCGGCCATCAGTGCAGCCTCATCACTAGCCATCAGTGCCGCCTATCAGTGCCCATTAGTGGAACATATCAGTGCAGCCCCATCAGTGAAACTTATCAGTGTAGCCTAATTAGTGCCCATCAGTGCAGTTTATCAGTACCCACCATTGCCGCCTCATCAGTGGAAATCAGAGCAGCATACTAGTGCCCATCAGTAAAGCCTATTAGCGCCCATCAGTGCAGCATACCAGTGCTGCCTTATAAGTGTAGCCCCATCAGTGAAGCTTATCAGTGCCACCTCATCAGTGCCTCCTGGACCTTGCCCTCTGGCCAAATTTGCCCCATTGGACTGGCACTATACTAAAAGTGTAGCGCAAGCCGGCAAGCCTTTTCATGCGGAAGCTGGGAGGAGGCTGTTTTTTTTTCGTGTGGGGGGCAGCTTTTTGCTGCCCCCCTTCAAAGTGCCGCCCTAGGCCTGGGCCAAGATACAGCACTGGTCAATCAACATGCAACATGTGTGTCCTTAAGCTGTGCTGCTGCAGTGAAGGTTAATTAGTAGGTGTCTAGCTAGGGGTGTCTGGATCACAATAATTGGTTTCTAAGAATTACCAATGCTATAAGTAAAACCGCTATATGGATTTTTCAGTTGCTCACCTGAAGTTCAGCTTTAACTCTCTAAAATTGTCAAAAGATAAACAAAACAGTTTTGAGTTAACTGACCATTTCTAAGAAAGAAAATAACTGAAAAAAAAAAAAAAAAAAAAAAGGATGGTAATGGAATTTCACATATGCAAATGATTATTACTGAATTCCAGCATCTGTCCAACCATCGTTCATTAGGAAATACAAAGGAGGATCAAAGTCTACATGCCTATACTTTTGGTTTATGCCTCCAGCTTCTTTTTTTTTTTGAATTGGATCATTTTTATAGAAAAAAACTTTCGCTGTAACAGCAACATACAGAAAAGAAAAAAAACAAAAAAAATAAGAAGCAATACAAACATACAAAACAGAGCCATTATAGAGTGCAGCACATAGCCAATAAGTAAGGGCATCCTGAAGGCAAACCAATACTTGAATACCACAAAGCATTATCGATGTATACATGTCAGGTTGAAATCAGACTCATAATTCAGTAGCCGTAACATAACCAAAGCTTTAGACAATGCGAGATGTTAAGACCAATATTACCGTGCCAACAGGTATGGCAGTTAGCATAAACTATCCATACATTACGACCCTGGCCCAACTGCGTTACCCCACAGTAGTAAATTGTTAACCTACAGCAGGAGAAAAGCATACCCAGAGTAGCTTGCGGGGTACATCATGCCTCTAGCTTCCGACAGCTTGTGCAGGTGCATGGAGAAGACCGGATCCTCTGCTTATGCAGGTCAGAGGTTCTCAGCTCCCCCAATCAACGCCTTTATTTATATATTGTACAGAAAGCCAAGAATGGGTCACTGGATGGACGCTATATTTCACTCATATTTGGTTTGTGGTCCATTTCAGGGAGATGAATGGTATGCAGTTGGGGTTCTCACCAATACAGGGTGAGGGGTTTCCAGGGTAGTCCGATCAGAGGGGAGAGGACTGTCTTATAGTCTCTTTGGTAAATCCTCATTTGGGACACAGAATTCAGCGGGTTGGAGAGATATTTGGGTGGAAAAGAACCCTCAACTCTGATTACAGGGACTCTGGTACAGAAAGAGTAAACCTACCTGCAGGAAAAGATCCTTAAAAGACAGAAAGCTCCTAGGATAGGTGCGGAGTAGTGAGGAGTTGAGAGCAGACAAGTGTTAGGAGTATTGCATAACTGCGGGGAGCTGCCTAAATATGCTTGAGCAGTACTATACTTCTTGTGGGTAAAATCCTTGTATGAATGAAACACTGTTGATGTTATTTTGTGCTGAAGATACAGACTTTAAAGCCTAGTACACAAGGGTTGAATATCAGGCAGCATCAGCTGGTTCAATAAAAACCGACCGACATTCGGCCCGAGTGTACTAGAGTCGGTTGGAAGGGGCATGACCGAAAAAGTTCTGCCTATCAGCGCTCTTAGCCAATGGCTGAGGGACAATAGAACAGCAGGGGAGATCGTTGTACTAACATTGGATAGTTAGTACAGTGGCTCCTCCTGAGCTGTCAGTCTTTTTTTTTTTTTTTTCAGCCCTGCTGGGTTGAACGAAAAAAAGCGAATAGTGCGTACGAGGTGTTATTTTGTAGTTTTAAAGAAATTAGACCATTTTTGTATGCTGCTGGAAGTCTGGTTGTGTTAGCCTTAGGCCCCTTACACACAGGCGGACCGTTCAGATCCGCCTGTCCGTTTTTTTGGCGGATCTGAACGGTCCCCTCATGCATTCCTATGGGGCATCGGATGTCAGCGGAGACATGTCCGCTGACATCCGACCCATTCCAATCCGTCAAATCTGGATGGATGGAAACCCTATTTTCCATCCGTCCAGCGGATCCGATGGCATCGGATGAGAACGGACCGACGGTCCGTTCCCATCCGATTTCCCCCATAGAGATGCATGGGGAACTGACAGCTGTGTCTCCGCACACAGCAGGGAGACACAGCTGTCCTCCTGCTGCTCAGCGGGGGATCGGCGGCTCGATCCCCCGCCGAGAAAAACGGACTCCATCCAACGGACGGAGTGTGTGAAAGGAGCCTAAAGAGGGATAAAGGCTTTCTGCTTACAAAAACAAAAAACAAAAAAGCTTTGCATGTGGTCCAAGAGCACTACTGCAGTTAATACCCCCGAAATTGAATATATGGCATGGGGTACAGAGAAAGAGGAGAAGGGGCAGCTGTACCTGGCAGCAGCCTGGAGTCCTGTGGCTCGATGGATCTGAACAGATATGGAGACCATGCGTGTAGCCAATACACCCACCAGGCTTCTGACCGATCTTCTGTAGGTCACATTTACATTGAGTAAACCTGGAAAGAGGATAATATTAAGCAATTAGTGGTATGATCAGCATTGGACACAGAGACAGATTATTATCACAAAGTGACAGTTCGGTAATGCTGTACTGACCGGCCTTCACTATCAAATGACAATGATTTGCTGCATCTAAGAGTCAATGTGTTTAGCTGCCAGTGCATACAGTCTTTAGATAAGCTGTAACCGAGTATAGTCAACTTGTTCACTAAAGGGCATTTATAAGTTCTAAGAGCAGACAGCTCCAGGTGTATGTTCAAATCTGAACCATAATCTTATCTTTTCGTTAACAAAACTTGGGGTGCTCTACTAAATATCTTCCTCCGCTTCTGCGGTCAAACTCTGGCCTGCCACCACCCCTCACTCCTAAACACTAGTCAGTGAAACCAACATTTTCAGTAGGTCAGAAATTGCAGTATGTAACTGTTTCATTACAGGTTTCCTTTTAAAGGATAAGTTCACCTTTACAAAAATAAATAAATAAATACATGCACTTTTTCATGCAGGTAAAAAATATGCATTTTTTTTGTATCGGACCTATAAAGCATTGCACCCACGATTAGCAGATCCTGGGTGTAATACCACGGTCCTGTATACTGTCCGTATATCTGTCCAGCCGTACCTCTGATATGGCCAGACAGTTACACTGCCAGGAAGACTTCATGAACTACCACGTCGCTCAACAGCGCTGTGATAGTTCATTGAGAACTACAAGCTGACAGCCCCAAAGGCTGTCGGACCTTGTCGTTTTCCCATTCACAGAAGACTATGTTTTTTTGCAGATTGTGACAGAGGGGGCAGGGGGTTGAAGAACACCTGCTAGCTGTAAAAACGGGGAGAACGGAAGCCGGTGCATCTGTAACATGTTACACCCTGAATATGCATTACATATTCAGGGTGTTACAAAAGGTGAACTTATCCTTTAAGTGTACCTGACCAGGATATGTGAAGCTCCTTTGGATTCAAGGCCCAAGGCTATACATTTAGCCCTGAGCGCTGGACCTGCCTGTCCAAAAACTAAGCCCCACCCCCTATCATTTATTAATTTATTTTATTTTAGGTATTTCTATAGCAGCGTCAGTTTACGCAGCGCTTTACCCATGTATTATACATTCAAATCAGTCCCTGCCCTCAATGAGCTTACAATCTAAAAAGGTCCCTAATTCACATTCATACACACATACTAGGGGCAATTTAGACAGGAGCCATTTAACCTACCAGCATGTCTTTGAAGTATGGGAGGAAACCCACAGGGACAGGAAAAACATGCAAACTCTGTGCAGGTAGTGCTATGGTTGGGATTCAAACTGATGACCTTGGTTAGCTGTCAAATGATTGAACATCAGTAAGCAGTTGAGGTTCCGGCATTTGAAAGTTGAATGACAAAAGGAAAAGACTTTGGCAAGCCATAGGTAATGCTATTTATATCCTGCAACCATGGGTTGCAGGAAAGGAAAAAAATCGCTCAATTCCCCCATCAATACTAACTCCACTAACTATTGTATAGGCTGTCTGGCAGTAGAACACAGTGATTACTGCTGGCAGCTATAACTGCGTGCAGCAATTGCATGCAATAAATTCAATAAGCTATTTGTACTGAAGTTGATTGTTGGAATGACTTCAGTACAACCAGCCTGCCTTGATGGATCGAATCTCAGCTGGTCCCTACTTAACCTGCCGAGATTCGATCCTTCTATGGCTGGCTTTAGTGTCAGAAGGAGCAGAACTTACTTTCAACTTGGACAAACGTTAAGGCTCAATGGGGCTGTGTGGACCTACAATGCAAGAGGGCTCCAAAAGGTATCTTTCTGAATACATGAGTATTGCACTTCAGCACTGTTGTTATTTTTAGATAAATATCTTAGGCTTAACCATGTTCCCTTTGAGACCCATCTCATCAGAATTTGGGTACATTACTAGTAGACTATAAGAGGTTAAAGTAGAACTAAAGGCAAAGCTTTTTTTTTAAGGTTTTGGATGGAGTGGAGAGGGAATTAGAATACCTGTCAGGTCTTTATTTCTCCCTTGATTCACCTTCTTTATTTGTCCTGTTTACCATTATCATTGAAAGTAAAAGAAAATCCCATATTTTGGGATGTCCCCTGAAAAATAATAGAGGGGAAATCTTCCAACGGGGTTACTTGTCCTGGTGACCTGGTGGGTCCCCAAAGAATTCCCCTAATTTGCAGGGATTTCCTCTCACTTCCTGTTTGGCTATAGGACAGGAAGTGAAGCAAAATTCCTGCAATGAGACAGAAATGGCAGGAAAAAAAAATTGACGGGTTATAACCCTCCCTTGTTCTATCCAAAATGAAAAAAAAAAAAAGTTTTGCCCATAGTTTTACTTTAAGAAGATACAGAATTACGAGTTGCAGCTACCAGAGGAGGGAGTATGAGTTTCGGCTGGGTTTTCACTTCTCAGCGTAAGGGGCAGACAGAATGCTTGGATCCCCACTTCCTCCCGATGATGCACTGTCACCATAGCACACAGGCGGGACAACGGAAGCACGCATTTAGCCACCATCTGGTCTCTGACATTCGGGTAATAGTACCTGTAAGGGATACAAAAAGAACATGTGGCTTTATGCAATCAAACATCTGCATTTATAATCAGTTTAGAAATTCAAAAAAGACATTTTGTGCTTTGGTTCTGCTTGCGAAATTGTGCAAAATCAAGACAAGTTGTTAAAACTGAGCTTCATATAGTTGTAATTCTGGGTGTGCTGTGCATGTGCCCCTACCATAAAATGCCATCATTTCTCAGCATCACCCAAAGACCAGCTGCATTTCTTTCAGTTCCTCCTAATTCGCACATCCAGGTCATCAAGTAAATCCGCCCACCCCCTTTACAGGACTACAGCAAATTCCGTTCTTATGACCAGGGACATAATAACGACTTTGGCAATGCCCACAGACATGCCTGAAATCTGCCCATAATAGGTTGCTGTAATATTGAATGCCAGGGTATATGCTAGTAAAATGTCATTCAAAATTTTTCATTTTAAGAACGTTTGTTCATTTGCTAATCATTAGTGGGGCAAAATTAACGCAGCAATAAGAAAATTCAAAGGAGCAGGATGGAAATTTTGTTTTGAACAAATTTCTAACAATGTAAAGCATTAAAAGGATGAATAAACTTTGACCTTTACAATCATGTAAGTAATTATTAACCGCTTGCCGACCGCCGCAAGTAGATTTACTGCGGCGGTCAGCCCCTGCCAGGCAGAGTGACGTTAATTAACGTCACTAGCCTGGGAGGGTCTGGGGAGCGAGCGCGCGCCCACGGAGGCGTGCTCCCGCTCCCGCGCGGTCATGGACCCCCCCCCGCGCGTGTGACCAGCGGACCCGATGTCCGCCGGCCACTCGGCGATCGTCGGGGGAGAGGGAGAATGTCAGGCAGCTTGTGTAAACAAGCCACCTGTCATTCTCCTCACTGTAAAAGACACTGATCACTCGGATCTAGTATGTAGATCCGTTGATCAGTGTCCTTACAGCTAGAGCCACAGCCAATCACAGTAGAAACCACGCCCCTAGGGACACACACAGCCCCTCCCTCCCAAATAAAGTTAACCCCTTCACTGCCAGTGTATTTTTACAGTAACAGTGCATATGTATAGCACTGATTACTGTAGAAATGTCACTGGTAACCCCAAAAGTGTCAAAAATGTCAGTCAAGGGTCCGATCTGTCCGCCGCAATGTCGCAGTACCGCAAAAAAAAAAAAAATAGCAGATCGCCGCCATTACGCGTTAAAAAAAAAAACAACAAAAATGACAGAAATCTTTCCCTTTGTTAGTAAACGCGATAACTTTTGCGCAAACCAATCAAAATACGCTTTTTGCGATTTTTTTTACCAAACATAGGTAGGATAAAACAAATTGGCCAAAAATTTAAAAAAATTTAGATTTTTACATTTTTTTTTGGGGAATTTCATATAAAAAAAATGTGAAAAATATTGCTATTTTTGCAAAATTGACGCTCTTTTTTTGTTTATAGCGCGTGATCAAAAAATCGCACAGGTGATCAAATACCACCAAAAGAAAGCTCTGTTTGTGGGAAAAAAAGGACGTCAAATTCGTTTAGGTACAGCGTCGCACGACCGCGCAATTGTCCGTTAAAGTCACGCAGTGCCGAATCGCAAAATACCCCCTGGTCTTTTAGCAGGAAAATCCTCCGGGGCTTAAGTGGTTAAAGTGTCAGTAAACCCACATCATAAAAATGAATAATAAATGGTGTATTACATGCGTTTCATACTCACTCAATCACTATGAGGTTTGTTTTCTATATTCTGCAAAAAAAAAAAAATGGGATTTTTGACTTACTGTAAAATCCATTTCTCTGATGTTTATTGACGGACACAGCTCCTGATTCTTCTTAACCATTGGGTTATACTGCCCCCTACAGGAGTAGGACACTAGGCAAAGAAAAAGCTTAACTACGCCTATGGGCAGTCGCAGTCCCAAGGGGTATACTCCCACTCTCAGCTATAGGCACTCAGTTTTCTTACAAGCAGTGTCAGAAGAAAGCAAACTCCACAGAGGGGTGGGTGCTGTGTCTGTCAATGAACATCAGAGAAATAGATTTTACGGTAAGTCAAAAATCCAATTTTCTCTTTCGTTTATTGACAGACACAGCTCCTGATTCTTCTTAACCGGTTGCCGACCGCCGCACGACTATATATTCTGCGGCGGTCAGCCCCGGCCAGGCAGAGTGACGTATGGGTACATCACTCGCCTGTCACTGACTTGTGAGCCAATTGCGGGCGGGCGCGCGCCTGCCGAGGCGCGCACCTGCCTGGCTCGTTCACAGTGCATATGTATAGAATTGATTACTGCAGTAATGTCACTGGTAACCCCAAAAGTGTTAAAAATGTCAGTCAAGGGTCCGATCTGTCCGCCGCAATGTCGCAGTACCGCAAAAAAAAAAAATCGCAGATCGCCGCCATTACGTGTTAAAAAAAAAACAAGAAAAATGACAAAAATCTTTCCCTTTGTTAGTAAACGCGATAACTTTTGCGCAAACCAATCAAAATACGCTTTTTGCGATTTTTTTTTACCAAACATAGGTAGCATAAAACAAATTGGCCAAAAATGTTAAAAAATTTTGATTTTTACATTTTTTTTTGGGGGGGGGGGGGAATTTCATATAAAATAAATGTGAAAAATATTGTTATTTTTGCAAAATTGACGCTCTTTTTTTGTTTATAGCACATGATCAAAAAATCGCACAGGTGATCAAATACCACCAAAAGAAAGCTCTGTTTGTGGGGAAAAAAAGGACGTCAAATTCGTTTAGGTACAGCGTTGCACGACCGCGCAATTGTCCGTTAATGTCACGCAGTGCTGAATCGTAAAATACCCCCTGGTCTTTTAGCAGCCAAATCCTCCGGGGCTTAAGTGGTTAACCATTGGGACGTTCCAAAGCAGTGTTAAACATTAGGGGTGGGAAACAGCAGAAAAAAAAATCCCACGGCTAACCATAGCCAATCAGGTAACATTTAGCTCAACAATAAACTGGAGCTCAACTTAAAAAACAATACACCCTCAAAAAAGAGCAGGTCCTCTAAACAGCAGCCAGCAAAACCATGCGACCAAAAGAAGCATCCGCAAATGCTAACACATCCACTTTACAAAAAGCTGTATAAAAGTTTGCACCGACGACCAGTTGGCCGCATTGCAAACCTGCGTCACTGACGCCCGAAGACGGAAAGCCCAGGAGACACTAAGAGCTCTAGTAGAGTGCGCCTTGACAGGAAAGGAGGAACCTGACCCTTGATGCAGTAGGCCAGAACCATCGTCTGATCCATCTGGAAATGTTCACAAAAGAAGCGGACAACCCTTTGTAAGGTCCGTCCGTGAGCACAAATAGAGTCTGACTTCCAAAAAGACTCCGTAGCTGCATGTACACTCTATTTGCATGAACCACATCCAAGGCATACAAGGCAATTTCCTTTGGATGTTTAGGCCTGGGACACAGGGGAGGCCACAAAATGTCTTCATTCAAATGACAGTCAGAGACAACCTTAGGAAGGAATGACGGACAGACGCAAAGCCCCACCTTATCCTTAGGAATCACCATAAGGCGACCGACCGGATAACGCCACCAGTTCTGACACCCTGCGCGCAGAGGTGATAGCCACCAAAGAAGGCCACCTTCTGGGGCAGTGAAGCAGGGAAACCTACTGAATATTTTCAAAGGGAGGCTTCTGTATTAAGATTCCAGGGCGGCAACAGAGCCCGCACTGAAGGAACCAAATGTTGGACATCCTGAAGAAAAGGTACGCACCAGGGAGTGTGTGGCCAAAGGTGGTTGGAAAAAGACCACCAAAAACCGATATCTGGCCCTTGATGGTACTCCAGGCCAATTACTGTTGAAGGAAGGTTAAGATCCGATCCACCAAGGAGCGAGGATGAACCCTGAGAAACTCACACCACACAATGCACGTCTTGCACGTACGATGGTAGATCTTCCTAGAAGTAGCTTTTAACAGCGTAGGAATCATCGACTCAGACAAACCTCCATCCTTCATTACCTGGCTTTCAAGAGCCAAGCCGTCAAAGCCAGCGACTGTAAAGCAGGATGGAAGATTGGTCCTTTGGACAACAGATCCTCCCTGAGAAGAAGTCCCCAAGGAGCATCAGCGACCAGAAGTAGCAGATCAGCGTACCAAGACTGGCGAGGCCAGTCTGGAGCCACTAGAATGACCCGAATTCCTTCTGCCTGGATCCTACACAGGAGTTGTGGCAGAAGTTTGAGGGGCTGGAATGAATCGGTCAGCCCACCTTAGAATGCCAGCTACTTACCGAGCCGCCAGGACACTTCTTGTGCCCCCCTTGGTGATTGATAAAGACCACGGCCGTGGCATTATCCGAATGAATTCGTACTGTACACCCCTGAAGACGAATTGTCCAATGAGCCAGACAAAGTCTGATCGCTCGAGGTTCCAGTACATTCATCGGCAGTTTGGCCACAGTCCGGACCCCCTGAGCATGTCTGTGCTAAGGAAGCCTTCCCACCCGGACAGGCTGTCATCTATAATTCCAGTTAAAAAAAAAAAAAAAAAAATTGCCAGGACCAGAGATCCCAGCAAGGAACTAGGTCCTTACTCCTGACTAGGCAGAAAAAAACTGAGTGCCAATAGCTGAGAGTGGGTGTATAACCCCTGAGACTGCCCATTGGCGTAGTGAAGCTTTTTCCTGCCTAGTGTCCTACTCTTGTAGGGGGCAGTATAACCCAATGGTTAAGAAGAATCAGGAGCTGTGTCCGTCAATGAACAAAAGAGAAACCTGGTTGATCCTGCTGTTCTCTAACTCCCCCTTCCTGTTAATTTCCCCAATTCAGCTAGGGATTTTGCGGCTGTAATGACAACTCTGCACATGCTCAGTTTTCATTGAGTTTCTATGCTGAGAATTTCCTGCCTATCACATCTGAGCAGTCCATGTGACTATAAAGTCACACATGTGGGTGTATACACAGTGCTAAATGACAGCCCACTCTCTCCCTCCTCCTTCATGCCCACTAACCAGCTAAACACAATAGGGGCGGGATATTAACCATCCTCTCTGCTCCTCTCAAGACCTTCTACTCTCAAGCTCTCGTCTCCAGGATTTCTCCAGAGTCTCTCCCATCTTCTGAAACACTCTACCTCAACCAGTCCGGCTATCTCCTACTCTAGCTGCCTTCAGGCAATCCCTGAAAACTCATCTCTTCAAGGAAGCCTATCACTCCTTCAACTAACCTTTTACCTCTTCCATCAGCTCATTCCCCACAGTTACAACCTTTTGTACCACCTGCCCCACCCTATGAAATTGTAAGCTTTTCTGAGCAGGGCCTTCTTAATCCTCTTGTATTTTATTGTATTGTAACTGTACTGTATCCCATTTATATTGTAAAGCGCTGCGTAAACTTTTGGGGCTATATAAATCCTGTATAATAATATTACATGTAGATTAATAGAGGCTTCATCTCCCCGTTATTCTAAGACACAGGCTGGAGGAGCGTGAAACAGCCCGTGACTAGCAGAAATCCGCCCACACCATGTCATTTCCACAAAATAATAAAAATTTGATTTCAAATATACATTTGTATGACAATTTAAAACAGTTTATTGATACTAACTATTCATTTTTACTCTTTATTCCACAGACTGGATTTTTTTTTTTGAACATGTGACCAGCAGCAGAGGACTAGAAGCTCCCCCTTAGGTTTCCCTACAGATAGGCTGGGAGAGAGCTGAGTCATATGAAATCTGTATATCTATTAGGAAAAAGGCACTTAATTGCAGTGCCATCATCCACATACAAAAATAAAGGGGACAATGTAAATGAAACAGTGTGCGTTTACCAATCAGTTTGAAGTAAGGTAAAGGGATACTAAAGTGTTTCGAAGGAGACAGAATATCTTTAACATGATGCTCTTTATGTTTACTGCAATGTGACAGGTCCACTTTAACATTCCGATTGGTAAAGTCAGTTTTTGGAGAATATACAAACACACACGGCAAGAAAAATAACAGCACAACTTTCAACAAAATGTAAGAAAGGCTTAAAAATGGAAAAGGATAAAAATATGGTCTAAATAGAGTAATAGAAACATCCTTGATAAGATATACTATATATGTTAATTTTACTATGTGATTTGTTGTAATCTCATTTGTCCGGGCACCTTACCTACACCACATTTCGAATGTTACCCCTCCTCCTCCAGAAAGACCCTGCATGGAGTATGCACTGAGCAGCAGCCTCTGCACTGGGGTGTCTGAAGGTGCCACCAGAGTGTGGCTCTGCCGGTCATTAAAGATAGGATCTGGTACACACAGGGTGGTGGCTGTCCGCACAGGCTTCAGGCTAATACCTGAAACACAAAGAAAGGCAGAGAGAAACTCAGCGACAGTACCTTTATTCTTCAATCTCTCTAAAATACAGAAGGCTGATAGAGTGTACAGGGGAAACACAGCCCTAGGAAAAGCGTGATTACTATTTAAAGACCAATTTCCTAGAGTTGGGCTTTAAGCGAATATGTAAGGATAGAAATACGGATCTGCCTGGAACTTTTTAAAGTCGAAATCACCCTTATCTAGCCTGTAAAGCCTAAACTCTAGTCCTGAATGCATAGTTATCAGGTTGAAAAAAGACACAAGTCCATCTGGCTCAACCAATAAAAAAACAGTAAAGAAAACCCAACCATACAATCCCATATACAAACACGATCCTCTACCGGCAGTTGATCAAGAGGAAGAAGAAATACCCCAGCAAAGCATAATACAATTTGCAAAAGCAGAGGAAAAAATTCCTTCCCGATTCCCCGAGAGGCAATCGGATATTCCCTGGATCAACTTTACCTATAAATTTTAGTACCCATTTATATTATGTACACCCAGGAAAGAATCCAGGCCTTTTTTAAAGCAATCTACTGAGCTGGCCAGAACCACCTCTGGAGGGAGTCTATTCCACATTTTCACAGCTCTTACGGTGAAGAAACCTTTCCATATTTGGAGATGAAATCGTTTTTTCTCTAGACATAAAGAGTGCCCCCTTGTCCTCTGTGTTGATCTAAAGTGAACAACTCAACACCAAGTTCACTACATGGACCCCTTGTATATTTATACATGTTGATCATATCCCCCCTTAATTTCCTCTTCTCAAGAGAGAATAAATTCAGTTCCTCTAATCTTTCCTCATAGCTGAGCTCCTCCGTGCCTCTTATCTGTTTGGTTGCCCTTCTCTGCACTTTCTCCAGTTCCCCGATATCCTTTTTAAGAACTGGTGCCCAAAACTGAACTGCATATTCCAGATGAGGTCTTACTAATGATTTGTACAGGGGCAAAATTATATCTCACTCTCTAGAGTCCATGCCTCTGTTAATACAAGAAAGGACTTTGCTGGCTTTGGAAAACGCAGCTTGGCATTGCAAGCTATTATTAAGCTTAGGATCTACCAGAACACCCAGATCCTTCTCCGCTATGGATTCCCCCAGTTCTACTCCCCCTAGTATGTATGATGCATGCATATTCTTAGCCCCCAAGTGCATAACTTTACATTTATCAACATTAAATCTCATTTGCCACATAGTTGCCCAATCAAACAGTGCATTGAGGTCAGCTTGTAGATTGGAGACATCCTGTAAAGAAGTTATTCCACTGCAAAGCTTGGTGTCATCTGCAAAAACTGAAATGGTCATTTTAATCCCAGACCCGATGTCATTTATAAAGATATTAAAAGTAAGGGTCCATACAGGGTTCGGATACAGTCTTTTTGAAGAATTCCCATTTCTGTTCTGTGTTCATTGATGCCAATATTCCCTCCCAGTCCAAGTCTTGGAGAGCAGCCCTCATCCTTGGAAAATTTGCTCTCTTAAAGTTAAGTGTTTTTATATTTCCTGTATGCGTTTGCTGCTTACAGCTTAAATTAATTCATATTATGGTTACTGCTACCCAGATGTTCTTTTATATGAACATGAGTAATAAGCTCTGCATGGTTTAAGATTACTTGGTCCAACAGAGCATCATTTCCAGTTGGGCCTCAATAAACTGCACCATAAAATTGTCTTGTAATAGGCTTATAAATTTTTGCCCTTTAACAGTTCCATGCTTCTTTCTAAGGCCGGCCATAGACGGAGCGATTTTGTCTCCTGCAACCTATGGTTGCTGGAAAGAAAATCACTAGATTTCCCCATCAGCACAGCCAGTGTTAATGGGGGAATCCCTCCCGCAGAGCCATTGTGTTCTACTGATGGAGGGCGCAGTCCCTGCCGGGAGAACACAGTAATTACTGCTATCGCCAATAAGCCGCTAGCAATATTCACATGTAAAATACAGCTGGCTGGTTGTACCCAAGATGATCAATCAACTTAGGAACATTCAGGCTGCCCATAGATGGCTTGGATCTCAGCTGTGATTCGAACTGTCTATGGCCGGCTTAAGCCAGCGATTAAAGAGATAGTGAAGCCAGAACAAGGATGAAAGACCTGCACCTTACATCTCACCAGCTCTTCGCATGTTCAGTTATAAGTGACTGTCATTCAAATATTATAAACCTACAGATATGTAATAGACTCCAAGACCCCTACAGTTCAATCCATGTCACCAGGTGCTCTGAAAGGCAAAGCTTCAGCACTCTGATGGCCACAAAGCAGGTCAGCTCTTGCTGCACATTCTGACTGACCAACGAAGCAGTCCATCATAGAGATAAGCCAATTGACGCGTGAAGTGAGTGGATGGTAGCTACAATTTCCGACACCGCTGGGAAGTCTGAGCTCTACCAGTTGGAATGGCACAGGATTTCTCTGTAATTGCAAGGTTTTGAAGGTTTATTAGCAGAAAAAATAAACTCTTCAGTGAAGACATACCGTATTTATTGTCGTATAACACGCACTTTTTCCTCCTAAAAATGGAGGGCAAAAAAAAAAAGCTGGGCAGCGCTGAGAGGAAGAGGAGGGGGCGGGCCGGGCGGAGCAGAAGGAAGGACGAGCGGCTGCTGTCATAGGAAGTCCCGCCTCCTATGATAGGCAGCACAGTGGCCCAATGCCGGGACACGGTACGTGTGACGTCTATCATAGGCGCCGGGACGTCAGATGACAGCGGCGGCTCATACTCACTTCTCCTTGCACGGCCCGCCCCCCTCTGCCTCAGCGCTGCCCGGCTTTTTTTTTTTAAATATATGGGCAATCTGTGCAATGTAAGGGCGCTGGCAAGGCTGCTTTAGGGACACTGCGCTAGCGAGGCTGCATTGGGGACACTGCGCTGGCGAGGCTGCATTGGGGACACTGCGCTGGCGAGGCTGCATTGGGGACACTGCGCTGGCGAGGCTGCATTGGGGACACTGCGCTGGCGAGGCTGCATTGGGGACACTGCGCTGGCGAGGCTGCATTGGGGACACTGCGCTGGCGAGGCTGCATTGGGGACACTGCGCTTGGGGAGGCTGCATTGGGGACACTGCGCTTGGGGAGGCTGCATTGGGGACACTGCGCTTGGGGAGGCTGCATTGATGGACACTGTGCTGGGGAGGCTGCATTGATGGACACTGTGCTGGGGAGGCTGCATTGATGGACACTGTGCTGGGGAGGCTGCATTGATGGACACTGCATTTATTGACATTGCGCTGATGAGGCTGCATTCATGGGCACAGGTAAGACTGCATTTGATTCTGCATTTGATTAAAAAAAAAAAAAAAGTTCTGAGTTCAATGCTGTTTATTTAAAATTTTAAGCTTTTTTCCTAAAATTTCCCTCCTAAATGTGAGGTGCGTGTTATACGCCGATAAATACGGTAGTTATACTAGGTTACATCGACTTTCTGAATTTCTGGGCTTGGTCTAAAACTACCTCACTGTTCAAAAAAAAAAAAAAAGAAGAGCACTGGGGTCCTTAGTTCAAATCCTGGCCAGGACACTATCTGCATGCGCTTGCATGCGTTTCCTCTGGGTACTTCATTTTCCTCCCACACTCCAAAGACCAACTGGTAGTTTAATTGGCTCCTCTCTAAATTGCCTTTTATCTGCATGAATGTAAGATAGGAACCTTAGATTGCAAGTAGTGATCGACCGATATAACCCCCCCCCCCCCCCTGCACTTAAAAGCATTAAAAACGCCAACTTTGGCTGTTTTGAATGCTGTAATTTTTTTTAATTTGGCGCCGAGTACCCGGAAGTGATAACATCACTTCGGGTTTTTACACGGAGACCCGATCAGAGCCGAATGCGGCTTTGATCGGGTCTTCTCTTCGGCGGCCGTGCAGGCTGGTTGCCCGGGTCTCCCGGTGGGACGGAAGACCCGGGCCAGCCGCGGAAGGCGTGGGGGGGGGGGGGCGTCCCATTCAGCTCCTTGTAATGACAGCCGAGCGGCTTCTCAGCCGCATAGGTTGCCATTACAAGACAGCCGACTGTCGGCTATGGGCGCCGATACCGGGTGATGCCTCTATCTGCAGCCATCACTCCGGTATAAGCACTTTCCGAAATATCGGCAACCTCAGGGGCCGATTCGATATATCGGGGAAAGTGCATATCGGCCCCCGATATATCGGCTTTGCTGATAATGGGTCGATCCCCAATTGTAAACTCCTCTAAACCAGGGACCGGTCTGAATGGATAGTATGTAAAAGTCAACGTAAATTAGGGGCCCACTATAAATGCCTATAACAATTTATAAAAAATATCCACTTTCCGACCGTCCAATAGCAGATTTACTGTTATACATGTGGTTCTGTACTTCCTGGTAGGGGGCGGCGCTTCTGCAGTGATTTGTCAAAGCAGAAGCCGATCAGAGGGTGACGGTCAATGGATGTCTGCTGGCACCCGCCGATCAGAGGGAACTGAGGCTAGATGGAGCTCTATCTATGTAAACAAGGCAGAGCTTCATCCTGCCGGGGGGGGGGTGGATTTTCTTCAGGGAGTAAAATCCATTGCATCCTTTAGTAAAAGCACCTCACATAGTACACAAAGAAAACTGGCTAGGCACACATTTAACCTTTTGATTGCCATAGATGTTTAACCCCTACCCAGCCAATGTTATCATTACTGTGACCAGGTATATTTTTAAATCAAAACAACTTTATTGCGTACTGAAACACAACAGGAGATATACAACAAGAAAAGGCTGCGAGATAGCCAATATAGAACAAACCAGTCCATAAATCTTGACAGTCAATGCCAGCTCACGAGAGTACATAGCAATTAGTAGAACAGTGTACACAGATATACGATAATTGAAACACAATGCATTAGGAATTACGATGTACAAGTAGTGGAAGAATTTAGCCATTTATCCCACACTTTATGGTATTTCCCCGGGCAACCTCTATTAACATAAATAAGTTTTTTGTAGGGGAGAGTGCTATTGATCTCGCCAATCCACGCCGCCAAGGTAGGCACCGCCTGTTGGATCCAATTTCTGGCCAGCAATTTACGGGCCTGAAACAGGGTCTCCTGCAAGAACTGGGCCACGTGCTTGTTAATCTCAACATCGGGAAGGAGTCCCAGTAAACACAATCTAGGGTCGAGTGTCACAGGCGCGCCCATCTGATCGTGGAGGAACTGGACCACTTGGGCCCAGAACCCGCGTACTCGCGGACATTGCCACAGCAGATGGTCGAATGTGCCAGTCGACAGCAGACACTTGGGGCAATGGGACGCCTGGGTGGGACGAAATTTAGCCATACGTACAGGGGTAAGGTATGTACGGTGAAGGATACATACATGAGTAAAGCGGTCCGACATTTTAGGGGAAGCACACTTAGCGCCCATCAGTACATCCCCCCAATCCTCATCCAGTATCTCTCCCAACAAAGGTTCCCATTTGGGTTTCAACGCATACGCGATCTTGGTGGCCGCGGGCGTAAGCAACATCTCGTACAGAAGGGCAATCAGCTTACAGTGGTCCGCGCCCATGAGGACCCTAGTCAAGTCCAAGGGTTCCACCATCGGACAGTCCTCCGGGAACTGGGCCCGCAGCGCGTGATCGAGCTGCATGTATCGGAAGTACATATGAGATGGGAGGGCAAACTCCTGCTTAAGTTGGCTGTATGACTTCACTGCTCCCCGGTGCAATACATGGGAGAGCAGGAAGACACCCCTAGAGATCCAGACACTGGGATCAGGTATCTGTAAAAGTTCTGGTAGAAGTTTATTAAACCACAGCGGCGTATCAGCGTGTAGGGCCTCGCAGCCCATCTTCTGCATCGCCAGGTCCCAGACACGTCTATAGTTATGCAAGAGACTCCCACGTGGGGAGGACCCGTGGGATCCCTTCACCCCCCGAAGGAGGTCACAGAATGGGTGGGGAACCGGGAAGCCAGAGTCCGCACAGACCAAGAGACGGCACCTCAGACTGTCCTGTTTGTCCAAGTGGTAGAAATGGGATAGCTGAGCCGCCAAATAGTACAGGGGAAGATCGGGGACCGCGAGACCGCCCAACGAGATCGGGAGACGGATCGTACGCGACGACAATTTGCGCCTCGCCGATCCCCAGATAAACGAGTTCCAGAGGGCTTCGAGGACCTTAAAGTAGCGGAGTGGTATATAGACCGGGCAATGCCACATAACATACAAAATTTTAGGGAGCAGAATCATCTTGAGGAGACCTATCCGCCCCATCACCCCCAGCGGGAGCTTAGCCCACGCCTGGAGTTTAGCCTTGAACAGGGATATAACCGGTTCAATATTGAGGGAAACGTAGTCCGAAAGATCCCGAGATATATGTATACCCAGGTATTTAATCACGCTGACACGTCGAAGGGGCAATGAGGCCTGGGCAAAGGTAGGGGGAGAGGCATCCATGGGGAGAATCTGGGACTTGTCCCAATTGATACGTAGACCAGAGAACTTACCAAAGTGTTCGATGACCTGCAGAGCCGAAGCCAAGGAAGGACCAGCATCCGATAAATACAAAAGCATATCGTCAGCATACAGGCTAACCTTCTCCACCAGTGGACCAGCACGAAGCCCCTCAATACCCGGATGGGATCGAAGAGCCGCCGCCAATGGTTCCACCGCCAAGGCATAGAGTAGAGGGGAGATAGGGCACCCCTGACGTGTGCCTCTGGAGAGAGGAAACACGTCCGAGGTCCAGCCATTCGCCAGAACCCGTGCCCGAGGGGCATCGTAGAGGATAGTCAGCCACCTGATGAATCGCGGACCAAAGCCAAAGATACGCAGACAATGCCATAGATAATTCCATTCGACAGAATCAAAGGCCTTGGCCGCGTCAAGTGAGACCACCACCCGAGCTCCCAGCTGGGCATGCGAGGCCTGTAAATTCATAAATAGACGTCTAGTGTTATAGGCAGTGTTTTTTGTAGGCATAAAGCCCGTCTGATCAGGGTGTATCAACGTCAGGATAACCTTATTTAGACGAATGGCCAAAACTTTAGCAAGGATTTTCACATCAGTCTGTAATAGGGAAATGGGCCTATAAGACTCAGGTTGGAGAGGGTCCTTCCCAGGCTTCGGGATCAAAACAACGAGGGCCTCACGCATAGAGTCAGGAAGGGTAGCGTCCTTAAAAATAGATCGATAGAGGGTCACCAACCTAGGAACAAGGGTAGACGAAAATTGTGCATAGAATTCCACAGGGAGCCCGTCCACGCCTGGAGCTTTGCAGCGAGCGAAACTAGCTATAGCCGCCTGCACCTCCTCGGCGGAGATAGGGGCCTCAAGGGCCTCCACCTGAACCGCCGATAACTGAGGGAGGGACAGGTCAGCCAGCAGCCCATCCAGCTCGGGGGCCCCGTACGCCACCGTAGAGGAATAGGTGTCACGAAAAAACGACGCAAACATGCTGGCAACCTTGGCAGCGTCAGAAACCAGGGATCCATCCGGACCCGCTAGGGAAATGACCACCGGAGGGCGGGCATCCAGGTGCGCCAAGTGTGCCAAAAGCCTACCCGGGCGTTCTCCCTGTTCAAATATCCGCTGCTTGGCGAAAAATAATTTATGCCTAGCTCTCTCGTAACTAAGCTGTTCGGCCACCCGCGTCTGCAATTTAAGGCCCGCGAGCGCATCCGGAGTCGGTGCAAGAGCATACTGATCCTCCATAGAGGCCAAGTCCTCCAGCACCTGGGCGTATGAAGCTCTAGAGTGACGTTTAAAAGTGGAAATGGCATGGGAAAGTTTCAGCCTCACATGGGACTTGAACGCATCCCACACCGTCAGGACATCCGAGGTACCGTCATTAGTCGCGAAGAACGAGTCCCATTCAGCGTCTAGAGATTCAGTGTCTGGGATT
>NC_138769.1:721237291-721374791 GCF_965119305.1 Pelophylax lessonae | reverse complement strand
TCCAACTTACAAGCCGACCTGCATGGTTTCATTGGGCAATAATGTGGCAAATGAGGTTTAATGTTGATAAATGTACTTGACTAATCGTCGTTGTTAGCTGGTACAGAATATTAAAGGATTATGGATTATTATTATTACATACTTCTCTCTGGCAGTTCCGCTTCTAGTCCGGTGACCTGGGTTTGCACAGGGAAGTAATACTGCACATAGCAGTCCGCTTCTCCCCATACGGTGGACTGCAAGGGGGTCAGGCCCTTCACGTTCTCTACATGGATGTCAAACACATGATCAATCGTACTCTCTGCGACTCTAGACACCTGGGAAGAGGACAGAACACAGAGGACGTTGCTATGCTGATGTACAGTTATGGAAAGAACATCATTAAACATCATCATGTTTTCCTGACATTTCATAAAAAGTCATGCAAGGCTCACAAACAACTTTGTTCACGATTACTTTATATTAGTGCACATAGTGCACATGCAACCCTAACCCTTTTTTTTCAGTTCTGAAATAAAGAGGAAAAATTCTGTCCCCTTTTAGAATTCTATGTCCGATTTTAACCACTTGACCTTCAGAAGATTTACCCCTCCCTTCATGGCCAGAACCATTTTTGGCGATATGGCACTGTGTTACTTTATTTGACAATTGCGCAGTCGTGCTACACTGTAACCAAATAAAATGTATGTCCTTTTTTACCTGGAAATACAGCTTTCTTTTTGTGGTATTTGATCACCTCTGTGCTTTTTATTTTTTTGCACTATAAACAAAAAATTCTGACACTGACAGACACTTTTTGGGGACCAGTGACACTAATACAGTGATCAGTGCTAAAAAAAATATGCACTGTCACTGTACTAATGACACTGGCAGGGAAGGGGTTAACAACAGAGGCAATCAAAGGGTTAAATTGTGTGCCTAGCTTGTGTTTCTGTGTACTGTGGTTGGTGCTTTTACCAGGGGAAGGCATAGATCCATGTCCTTGCTTTGCCGAGACACAGAATCTATGCCTTCCCTCCTCACAGAACGGTGATCTGCCTTGTTTACATAGACAGATTGCCGTTCTGCGTCTGTACCGAACAATCGGCAATCCACAGTACCCTCCGCTCCCCGTTGTGTATAATTACCCGGAAGACCCAGATCATGTATGTATTGATTATATATATATATATATATATATATATATATATATATATATATAAAAAAAAAAACACACACACACACATTATATTATATATATATACACACACACATACATACATACCTATATTATATATATATATATATATATAGGAAAAAATTTATTGGTTTGCGCAAAAGCGTTTACAAGCTACAGGATAGATTTTTGGACTTATTTTTTTGTTTTTTTATTAGTAATGGCGGCGATCCGCGTTTTTTAGTGGGACTGCGACATTGCGGCGGACAGATCGGACCCCTGACATTTTTGACACTTTTTGGGGACCAGTGACATTACTACAGTAATCAGTGCACTTTTACTGTATAAATGACACTGGCAAGAAAGGGGTTAATACTGGGGGTGATCAAAGGGGTTTAACGTATGCCTAATGTGCTTGCTCACTGTGTGAGGGAAGGGTTCTGAAACTGAAACTGCTGATCTCTCCCTGCCTGTCTGACAGAAGATCCGCCTGCTTTGTTTACATAAACAGGCGGGTCTTCGGTCAGTTTCCCTGGCGATCGCGGGAGGGCAGCGGCAGTCGCCTCCGCTCCTCCCGCAGCCCGCCCCCCGCTGTGTCTAAACACAGCGGGAGCGCGGCTCCAGCAGCGCGCGCCGCCGAAACCACGTGCACGAAATCACGTAGTACTACGCACTTAGTACTACATGATTTTGCGCAGCCGAGCCGCCCTGCCGCAGTAATACTACGGCGGGCGGCAAGTGGGTAAAGTAGAAGTCCCCCCAATACTAAAATTGCTGCATCTACAGACATCCACGCTGTAACACTAACCTATCTAGCCCTGTGAAGAAGAAATCATTATACATACCGTTTTTTTTTTAAAGCCAATTGGACCCGATCCCGCGCTGAGCTGTCAGCTGCGGCTTCACGGTGTAGGCGGGTGCAGAGGACACATCTGACAATGGAAGCCCCATAGTAAGTCTATGGGTGACGTCACTTCCCATTCATTTCTCAGCCTTCATTAGCCGTGTCCTCTGCAGAGCTTCCGCCGCTGGAGACCGGACTTGATCAGCTTAAAAAAAAGTAAGTATACCGATTTCTTCTTTAAAGGGCTAGATAGGTTAGTGTTAGATTGTGGATCTCTATTGATGCAGGGATTTTAGTTTATTTAATTTTTAGTTAGTAGGGTGGTTTTACACTAACTTCTGGTCATGAAAATGCAATAGGAAGTAAGAGGAAATTTCTACAAAAGGAAGGGAATTCCCCTCTCAGACAGTTGTCCCTATTGGAAGATTTCTGATTGCCTCTTGTTCTGGTGACAACTGTAAAATCTTGAATTTCAAATCACTGTCTATCCCAGTGACAACAGTGACCAGGACTAATTGAGAGGGTGAATCTCCCTAAAAGGGACACGAAAAGCAATAAAACCTGCCAGGGGGACTAATCCTTCCACACTCCATCTAAAAGTAAAGAAAAATGTATTTTCTATGTAGCACTGCCCCCGTGGGAGCTGCTGAGAATGGATTCCCCTGGGTTACCCATAGCAACAGTCCGTTAAACTTATCACTTTAAGTTCTTGGCTCAGTCAATGAACAGTCCAGGGGATTTGTTTTTTTGTATTTTATTTGGAACTGGGCTAGGAGAAGGGATGAGTGGGATACTCCAACTTAGAAACTATGCACAAATCCTGAGGACATCTAACTCTAGTGTGTGCGGCAAGGCCGCTGCTTCACCTTGCCACAGAAGTGAAGATATAGAAAGTGAACTCTGCTTTAGGTTACTCTTCAGGGTCTAACTTGGCACCCCCTTTCTTACTTGCTGTGTGTGCTAGCTCCTGTCCACCGACTCTCACCGGAGTGGTCCCCTTCCTGGGCAGACCCCTGGCACGCTCCCTGGTACTCACAGACACTGTTTTTCCTCAGGTTGCTCTGTCACTTGCTCCACCGTCTGTATCCTCTGGATATCTTAGCTTAGCACCACACCTCGGGTCCACTAGGCCAGTGGTCCTCAACCCTGGTCCTCAGGGCCCACTAACAGGCCAGGTTTGCAAGATAACTGAAATACATCCCAGGTGATATAATTTGCTGCTCAGTGATTGCAGTACTCTAGTCTTCATCTCCCCAAGGTAATACTTAAAATCTGGCCTGTTAGTGGGCCCTGAGGACCGGAGTTGAGGACCAATGGACTAGGCCAACTGCCTGTGACCCCCCTTCCACACTGACAGGAGGAGAGACAGCCGCCACCCTCCTCCTGGGACCTGGCTTCCCGCCCAAAGACGCCCTGTCACATGTGCCCTTGGCTTTTATAACCAATCCCAAGATGCACCACTGTTGTGCCCTCCCACTGGGACAGCCACAAAAGCCTGTGTGTCACTGGCTGGGTTTCCTCCACTGTCCAACAGGCTCCCCTATTGGATAGAGTGGGGACACTCCCTCACTCCCTCAGACCAGGTGAATCACACATGGACACATGCAACAGCCCTAACTATCGATCAGGCTCTCCTGATAAGCAGGCAGAGCAAAAACTATGCTTTTGCTAGCACCTACCTAGGAGAGGGCTACATCTATAAACACACATACACTTTAGGGCAGTGATGGGGAACCTTGGCACCCCAGATGTTTTGGAACTACATTTCCCATAATGCTCAACTACACTGCAGAGTGCATGAGCATTATGGCAATTGTAGTTCCAAAACATCTGGGGTGCCAAGGTTCCCCATCACTGCTTTAGGGTAAAGGGTGGTAACAGCAAATATAGATTTGATTGATGATTAACCTTCATAGCAGTTTTTCCCACAAGTACCTAAATCTTTTGGAAAAAAAAAAAATGTACAGTATATGCAGCAGAACCTTAACCACTTGCCGACCGCCGCACGACTATCTACGTGGGCGGTCAGCCCCTCACAGGCAAAGTGACGTAGGTCTACGTCGCTCGCCTGTGAGGGTTTAGGGAGCGAGCGCGCGCCGCCGGAGGCGCGCTCCCGCTCCCGCGTGGTCACGGACCCCCCCGCGCGCGTGACCGGCGGACCCGATCGCCGCCGGCCACTCTGCGATCGGCGGGGGAGAGGGAGATAGTCAGGCAGCTTGTGTAAACAAGCTGCCTGTCATTCTCCTCTCTGTATGAGAGCTGATCACATGGATCTACTATGTAGATCCATTGATCACTCTGCATACAGTTGAAGCCACAGCCAATCACAGTTAGAATCACGCCCCTAGGGACACACACAGCCCCTCCCTCTCAAATAAAGTTAACCCCTTCACTACCAGTGCATTTTTACAGTAACAGTGCATATGTATAGCACTGATTACTGTAGAAATGTCACTGGTAACCCCAAAAGTGTCAAAAATGTCAGTCAAGGGTCCGATCTGTCCGCCGCAATGTCGCAGTACCGCAAAAAAAAATCGCAGATCGCCGCCATTACGCGTTAAAAAAAAAAACAACAAAAATGACAAAAATCTTTCCCTTTGTTAGTAAACGCAATAACTTTTGCGCAAACCAATCAAAATACGCTTTTTGCGATTTTTTTTACCAAACATAGGTAGCATAAAACAAATTGGCCGAAAATATTAAAAAATTTTGATTTTTACATTTTTTTTTGGGGGAATTTCATATAAAAAAAAAGGGAAAAATATTGCTATTTTTGCAAAATTTACGCTCTTTTTTTGTTTATAGCGCGTGATCAAAAAATCGCACAGGTGATCAAATACCACCAAAAGAAAGCTCTGTTTGTGGGAAAAAAAGGACGCCAAATTCGTTTCGGTACAGCGTCGCACGACCGCGCAATTGTCCGTTAAAGTCACGCAGTGCCGAATCGCAAAATGCCCTCTGGTCGTTTAGCAGCCAAATCCTCCGGGGCTTAAGTGGTTAATAAAATCTACACTTGTGCTGCAAACTCTTTTGCGGTGGATATCCTGTAGGACTGAGCCATTAGAAGGCATTAAACCGCACCCCTTGTGTTGTAGAAGGATAATGTGATCTTTACTGAGGGGTGTTATAAGTTAAGGAAAAGTAATCTTCCTGGGACATTGTATCTTTAACCACTTCAGCTCCAGAAGGTTTTACCCCCTTAATGACCAGACCATTTTTTTTGCGATTCAGCACTGCATTACTTTAACAATTGCGCGGTCGTGCGACGCTGTACCCAAATACAATTGATGTCCTTTTTTTCCCCACAAATAAAGCTTTCTTTTGATGGTATTTGATCACCTGTGTGTTTTTTAGATTTTGTGCTATAAACAAAAAAAGAGCGACAATTTGGAAGAAAAAAAATGTTTTTTACTTTCTGCTATAAAAACATTGCCAATAAAAAAAAAAAAATAAAAAAATAAAAATTTTTTTTATCAGTTTAGGCCAATTTGTATTCTGCTACATATTTTTGGTAAAAAAAAATCCCAAAAAAGCGGTTATTAATTGGTTTGCGCAAAGGTTCTAGCATTTACAAACCATGTGATAGATTCTTGGACATTTTATTGCAATCAGCAATTTTTAGCGGGACTGCGACATTGTGGCTGTCAAATCTGACACTAAGTGACACTTTTTGGGGACCAGTGACACCAATACAGTGATCAGTGCTAAATAATATGCACTGTTACTATATAAATGACACTGGCAGAGAAGGGGTTAATACTGGGGGTCATCAAAGGGTTAAGTGTGAGCCTGATTGTGCTTACTAACTGTGGGAGGGCTCTGTGAAAGGCACACAGAGATCGGTGTTTCAGCTTAGCGGAGAAACACAATCTCATTGTGCCTGTCTAACAGGAGACCCGCTTGCTTTGTTTACATAGGCAGGCAGCTCTCCTGTCAGTTTCCCTGAAGATTGCGGGAGGCCGGTGGCCATCGCGTCTGCTCCTCCCACAGGCTTGGCTCCCGTTGTGTCTAATCACAGCAGGAGTGTGGCTCCGGCGGCGCACACGCTGCCAAGACCACATGCACATAATCACATAGAGCTATGTGATTATGAGCAGCCGAGCCGCCCTGCCACAGTAAATCTGCGGCGGGGCAGTCGGCAAGTGGTTAAGGGGGGGTAAACATTGCACATCAGAAGGAAAGGCTTTAATGCAAGCATACCCTCTCTCGAGGAGTCAAAGGGCACTCAGGGGATGGTTGGGCCTTGCAGGGTATTGTAGAACATGGATTCCAAACATGTCACAGATTGCAAACCCTTTATATACACTGACATTTAGTAAAATTACACATTTCGAATTAAGAGGAACAAAAAAAAGCAATAGACATTGAAACAAGCCATTATGACAAGCCCATGTTTAGCCTTGCCTGATTACAAAAAGGATTAGTATTTGTTTTTTAATGAGGCAAATAATAAAGCATCAGGAGTACTGGAACAGAGACATGGGGACAGGTATAAGCCAGTGGGGTACTGTTCTCAGCCATTGGATCCTGTTATCTGTGCAGCAAATGTCAGTGCCAGTTCACATATATGCAATGCGGGAACCCTGCAAATCCACTTCGGGTTCCCACATCGCACTCAACTCGCAGGCAGTTCACACTAGAGTCCTGCGCGGGACTGTTTTATTAAACCCGCACCCGCTGAATGTATGACCAGGACCACCCGCACCCGCAATGTTGTGTTCCACTCCCGCCCGCACCCGCAATGTTTGTGTTCCACTCCCGCCCGCACCCGCAAAGTTGTGTTCCACTCCCGCCCGCACCCGCAATGTTGTGTTCCACTCCCGCCCGCACCCGCAATGTTGTGTTCCACTCCCGCCCGCACACGCAATGTTGTGTTCCACTCCCGCCCGCACCCGCAATGTTGTGTTCCACTCCCGCCCGCACCCGCAATGTTTGTGTTCCACTCCCGCCCGCACCCGCAATGTTTGTGTTCCACTCCCGCCCGCACCCGCAATGTTTGTGTTCCACTCCCGCCCGCACCCGCAATGTTTGTGTTCCACTCCCGCCCGCACCCGCAATGTTTGTGTTCCACTCCCGCCCGCACCTGCAATGTTTGTGTTCCACTACCGCCTGCACCTGCAATGCTTGTGTTCCACTCCCGCCCGCACCTGCAATGTTTGTGTTCCACTCCCGCCCGCACCTGCAATGTTTTGTGTCCATTCCTGCGGTTTCGCCCTATACTCGCAGTATAAGACTACCCCCTCTTCTGAGGCAACACCATTTCATAACATCAGTGGAGCCATCACGCCCCTATTAAATATTTTAGCCCCCTGGATGTGCCTTAATATGTACTGTAGCTTCTGCTACATACAGAACTTCTCTATTATTAATCGTGTAGCCCGCTGGATGAGTATACAATAAGCTTCAGCTACTTACAGAACCGTCCCTGTGCTGTAATACTCTTATGTACCACGCTGAGCCAATCACGGCAAGCTGTGTATTCTATTATTGCATACAAAACCTCCTCGGATTGGCAAAGGTTGTATAAGCCCGCCTCTCTGACTCAGCCAATCCGAGCAGGCTTTGTATGCATTAATAGAATACACCGCTTGCCGTGATTGGCTCGGCACGGTACATAGAGTATTACAGCACAGGGACATTCTTTAAGTTGCCAAAGGTACTGTATACACATCCAGCAGGCGAACATTTTTAATATGGATGTTCTGTAACTAGCTGAAGCTACAGTACCTGGCGTATAAGACGACCCCCGATTTACGGGGTATATTTTTTTTATTATAAAAAAAAAAATCGTCTTATACGCCGGAAAATACGTTACACCAAATCGCACCATTCCCCGCGTGTACCTGTAAAATTTTTTGACCGCCCACAGCAGAGGTAAAACCGCCCGCTCCGGCAAGATTTGCATTGGGTCCTGCGGGAGCCCAAACCCAATGCAGCCCTCTAGTTCACACTGCCATATCAGAACTGCTGGGGGTGTCAATCCAGTGGGGAAAAAAATATTTGATCCCCTGCAGATTTTGTAAGTTTGCCCACTTACAAAGAAATAAAGAGGCTATCATTTTTTTTTTTTTATCATAGGTGTATTTTAAATGATAGAGACAGAATTTCAACCAAAAATCCAGAAAAACACATAAAACAAATGCTTTAAATTAAAGCGGAGTTTCGGCCACAAAAACATTTTTTACCTAAACATACCCCCCTAATCCTAAGCCATCGCCAATTACACTAACCACACATTACAGTTATGTAATAAAGATAAATTCTTACCTTTAAAATTGATTGGAGAGCGCGGCCATCTCCAGTGTGGGCATCTGAAGCCGTGGTGTCCCCCGCTGTGTCCCTCTTCCTGGTTCTTGGCTACCCAGAATGCCGATCGCAATCTCGCGCATGCGCTGTAGATTGCGATCGACAATCAGAGTAGCGGCCGGCCATTCCCATTGCATCCTCGAATTGATGACGCTCATCTCCCAGGACGCAATGCAAAGGAGGAATTGATGTCAGGGGCTGCGGCCGCATAAGGAGGAAGAGGAAGGAAGGTAAGTTTATTTTAATTAAAAACAAGGTAAATGAAACAAAGAAAAATAATTAATTTATCCAATTCTTTTTCAGGTTTTTTTTTTACTTTGGGGCGGTTTCTCTGCTAAAAGTCAGTGGCGGCTGGTGCGTTGGGGGTGCAGGGGCGCTGCCCCCCCTATCCATGCGTCCGGCCCCTAAGCTACATGCGGGGCGTCGGACGCATGGAGTTCACTGGGGTTTTTTTTTAATCATCTGATTAGAGACAGAGGCTTTAACAGGCTTCAGAGGACTTCCGGTTCCGGCGCCGTATGGAGAGGGAGTGAGCGCAGCGGCTCCGACACAGCCGTGATATAAAATCCTGCTATACCGCTCATCAACTGCCCTCTCTTGCTCCACAAGTGCCGGTGAGTCTCCAAGCACTGTCCCGCGCGGATGGACCGCTTTGTTGTGCACGGAGCTGCCGGTAACTCGGCTGTGCTGCCACAAGATCCACCGCTCCAGGCCGCCCCCCTCCCCCTGGGCAATATGGCCGCCGCGCCTGCTGTGGATGGCTCGGCCCTGCAGCACACAGAGCCCTCTCACATTTCTGCCTCAGACCCTCAGTACTTGATGATGGCACAGGCGGTGGCTTCCATCATAGCTCCTACCATATCTGAGGCGGTGGAGCGCGCAGTGACCGCAGGGATTGCCCAGTTACGCAAGGAGCTGGGCGATCATGCAAAGCGCATAACGGAGGTGGAATCTAGAGTCTCTGACCTGGAGGAGGAACTTCAATCCACATTCACTACTGAAGCCAAGACAGCCCAAAAGCAGCAATATCTCCTGGAAAAGATTGACGATCTTGAAAATCTGTCTCGTAGGAACAACTTAAGAATCATTGGTCTGCCTGAATCTTTCAATACGGGTCATCTCTCTGATATTTGTTCCACCCGCATCCCCCAGGCGCTTGGTCTCACGGACTCCAGTACAGTGGAACGTGCTCATCGCCTGGGCGCGCCCTCCAACGATCGCAAGACCCCCCGCCCGGTCATAGTCCGTTACTTGAATTACGCTGACAGGCTGTCCATCTTACGATCTTTCAAAAATGCCAAGTCACTAATCCTGGACGGCAATAAACTGCTCCTGTTCGCGGACTACTCCCAGGAAGTGGCACGCCGTCGAAAGGCTTTTCAGCCGGCCTGTAACGCCTTGTTCCAAAAAGGCCTCAAGTTCACCCTTGCCTATCCTGCCACTTTAAGATTCACTGATCAATTGGGCGAATCAAAAGCCTTCACCCTCCCGGAGGAAGCCACGGAATACATCCGAAACCACCTCCACCTCTCTATGGACACACAACCCTCTGCGGTGCCGTCTGCTTCACCGGCTCTTAGGGATGTACGCAGCCCCCGCAAGGAATCTCCTAAGAGGGGTCGCTTCTCTTCTAACACTTCTTACAGGGACAGACGCCGTTGACCCATCTGCTCTTCCCAGGTTTTGTTCCCTCATTATGGCTCTGCCCGTGTGAGCTAAGTTATCGCTGACACCTAATCTCTTCACTACTCTCATCGCCCGAGTGCGATTTGGTTTCTGAGAATATGTTGGTGCCCCCTGATTGCCACTATATGTATTCTTGAATTGTCCTGGTAATGTTTTATTGTCAGTATTTAGGTTAAAATGTTTTCACTGTTATGTTTGTCATACTCTTGTATACAGCCTTCTCGAAGTACTGGTTCCTCATGGCTTCTACATCTGGGGTCTCGCGTCTGGAATGTCCATCATCCCTTTCACCGCAGTGCACCTCATCTGATACCAGCATGAGCGAACTCAGCTTTCTTTCGGTAACGCTGTAGGAGTTGATTCCATACGGAAAAAAGTGAAGTCCACATTTATGATGGTATGTTCTTCCTTTTTGTTTATTTCTCTTCTAGTTTCGCCCCTTCTCACTTTGGGTCCCCCGGAGTGCGAACGGCACGAAACTCCTTCCCCTGACACTCCTTATCTTCATGCCTCCCCTGAGCCTTCCTTCCCCACCCCCACATGTACTCTCCGAGTGTACTCTGATTTACAACCATTACCTTCCAGCAAGCTACTCATCTTAGTGAGTTACCCTCCTTAATTTACGTATAGTTTCATGGAATGTGAAGGGTCTCCGCTCTCCCCACAAACGAATGGCTGTATTACGCCACTTACGCCGCCTCAATGTAGATGTTGCCCTCCTTCAGGAGTCCCACCTATCCCAGGCGGACATACACCGTATGAAGAAGCTGTGGGTGGGTCGGGTTTATAGTTCGGCCTCTACCAAGGGCAAGGCAGGCGTATTAACACTTATACACAAGCGTGTGTCCGCCGACATATCCACCTTACACTCAGATACGGAAAGGCAGACTCTTGATCCTCCTCCTGGAGTTAAACTCCCAATCCCTGGTATTGGCCAATGTTTACGCTCCTACCCCCACCTCAGTACCATTTTTCCAGCAACTCACTGGCCATCTGGCACCCCACCTTCACTTACCTCTTCTTTTGGGAGGGGACCTAAATGCGGTTATAGACCCGCTTATTGATAGATCAACTCCTGCCCCAGCGATGTCGCGCATGCCCAGAACCTACACCTCCCCTCTCGCTAACTTTGCAGAAAGTCTTCAGCTCACTGACATCTGGCGCTTGGCAAACCCCGTTGAACGCTCCTATACATTCTATTCGGCACCGCATGATTCCTTCTCACGAATAGACTATTTTCTTGGTAATCAATCCATTCTCCCTTTGACACATACGCCCGAGATTTCTGACATGGTCATCTCTGATCACTCCCCCCTTTCGGTCACCATCTCGCTCCCTACCCCGGCTTCCAACTATAAGCCTTGGCGTTTCCCTTCATATCTGGCCGATAACGTCGAACTGCGCGCAACACTAGAAGACACATGGCAGGACTTCCTCACACACAATGCCCAACACACTAATGATCCAGTCCTGCTCTGGGAGACGGGCAAGGCGTTGCTAAGAGGGCGTATTATTGCCTTCGCCTCTGCCTACAAGAGAAAAGTGGCGGCTAGCTATGTCAAGGCTAGTGAGACTTTGCGAACGGCCCACGCCCGTCTCCAACAGCAGCACTCACCTCAGCATGTGATGCAATGGAAGGAGGCCAAACACGAATTTGATAGATGGGCATTATCACGGAAACATTTCCACAAGTCAGTTCTTGACCTGGAATATCACAAGTTTGGGAACAAATCGGGTAAACTTCTGGCTCGCCTCTGCAAGGGGCAACTCAACACCACGCCAATTAAGTCATTAAAAGACCACGCGGGCTCTCTAGTCTCTGCCCCAGTAGATGTAAACTTAGTCATGGAAAAATTCTATGCTGCTCTCTATGGCAAAGATCCCATAGATGAGGCTGAATCAAACACCTTTCTCCAAGACGTCACATTGCCCGTAGTCTCGGATTCCCAACTCTCCCAACTAAATGCCCCTATTGACATTTCGGAAGTCTTAGATGCCATCTCCTCCCTTTCCCCTGGAAAGGCCCCAGGTCCAGATGGATTCTCATCAGAATTCTACAAGCTACTCAAAGAGACCCTGTCCCCCTCTCTACTGTCCTCTTTTCAGTCTATTCTAGATGGTGGCCCCTACATCCCCACAGGCTCTCAAGCTCATATAAAACTTATCCCCAAGCCAGGAAAGGATCCCTCAGAACCGGGGTCGTACCGCCCCATCTCCTTGATCAACATAGACGCCAAGTTATTATCGAAAATTGTAGCCCGCAGACTTGCGCACATTATGCCCACTATCCTTCACACATCCCAATCAGGTTTCACCAAAGACGTTCTGCCACCGCCAACATTCGAAAAGTCCTGGCTGTGCTGTCCCAACAACAAACTCAACCACATCTAGATCTAGCCATACTCACATTAGACGCAGAAAAAGCGTTTGACAATGTCAGTTTTCAATGGCTACATCTGGTTCTCCGGAAATTTGGTTTCACTGGCCCCTTCCTCCACCTTATCGCTGCCATGTATAAGTCTCCTTCCGCGAAAGTAGTCACCTCAAATATCTTGTCCCACGACATTCCCCTACACAAAGGCACTCGTCAAGGCTGCCCCCTCTCCCCCCTCCTTTTCAATCTGGCCCTGGAACCCCTATCGCGCTACCTAGTGAATCATGCGCCTCTGTCGGGAGTACGAATCGGTGACATAACGTTGCGTTCTGTCTTGTTTGCCGACGATATTTTACTTTTTACCTCTGACCCTGCGAATGACATCGGGATGGTTAAATCCATCTTTGACAGATTCAGACTATGCTCCGGACTTCGCATAAATTATGCCAAAAGTGAGATCTTGTCGCTGAAATCCGCACGCCCCCATACCCCCCCCCCCCTGGTCACAGTCCTCCCTTTTCCGCTAGCTAAAACGCACATCAAATACCTGGGAATTCAAATAGGCAGGACCCCATCCTCCCTGTACACTTTAAACTACTCCCCTCTCATCCAGAAACTCACCAAAGAGCTTGCTGGGTGGTCTAAACTTCCACTCTCCCTTATTGGGAGGTGTCATCTTTACAAAATGGTCTCCTTCCCAAAACTGTTATATGTCCTCCAGACCCTGCCCCTTCTAATTAAACACAAAGATTTGCTCATTCTCCAAAAGGCCCTTAAAATCTTTCTGTGGTCCTCAAAGAGACCCCGCATGGCATTGCATAAATTGTACCCTCCAAGACTCAGAGGTGGCATGAATCTTCCCGACATTAGACTATATAATCTGTGTAGCCTGGTAAGGGTAGGTCTTGACTGGATACATGGCACCTCAACGGTCTCAAATTTCCAACTAGAATCGCAAGTGGCCTACCCGTACAGTCTTGGAGCTATTCTACACTGTAAGCTCCGTGAATTACCCATGCACTTACGTCAACATATCCTACTCAGAGACACGGGTGCTGCATGGAAGGAAATACGCCGAAAGCTGGGTCTTCCTAAACACTTGTCTCGTCACCTTCGCATTGGTGGACATCCTGCTCTCTATCACCTCAATCTGGAACGGATCTACTCCCTATGGGCATCTAATGGACTACAATCTTTATCTCAACTCTATGATTCCGTTTCTGGATCCCCGCTCTATTTGAACACGCTTCATTCGACTTATGGAATACCCCCAATCCACTTTCTCTATGTGCACCAACTGCACGCATTTGTGAACTCTTTATGTGCCAAGCCAAATGCCCGTTTCGCTTCCGATCCACTGGACTCTCTAAATTTGAAACCCCCCCTTAAAACTCTCACAGATTTACCGCCCACTCCAGCTTGAATTGGAATCTAGGAATAAAGACTCTACTGCTTCCTCTTGGGATAAGGCACTCTCACTCTCGGACACTAAACCTCTCCTGTTGGCAGGCTTCAACGCCACCTGCAAGCACATTTGCAATGCTTTTTGGAGGGAGCAACAACTTAAGATACTTCACCATGCGTATGCTCCTTTTTCTTCCTCCAAGATGGACTCTCCATACCAAGCCTGCTCCTGGTGCCTATCTGTCCGCCCTACTCTGCTTCACAAGTTGTGGACATGCCCTCTTATATCAAAGTTCTGGGACCAGGTAGAACTTCTGGCCCTTAGGGTCACCACTCTTCAACCCACCAAAGACCCTTTCCCCCTTCTATTTGGTCACTTGGATGGGGCGCCTAACTCGGCCCCAGGATTGGACTCTAAACGTAGATCTATGGTTACGAGGAAGCACAAACCATGGCTCCTTACATGCTTCATGGTCGCCAGAAGGGTCATCCTTCGCCACTGGGTGTCCTCCACACCACCCAAGATTGGATAAGTCAGATCAGATCTTGGAACTCTGCTACAGAAGGAACACTTGGACCTGACCATACACAAAGCCAATGCGGCCCAATTCTGGAGGAAATGGACTGCCTACGTAGAACTCTACTATACTCATCTTCCTCGTAGCCCCAATGACTTGGACACTACTCTCATAGATGGGAGACCCCACCCTCATCTCTCACTTAAATGATTATATGTTCCATGAACAACGGATATATACATAACTTTTACAATGCTTGTTTTTACCTTAGCTTGCATATAAGGATGTTGCCATCTCTTCCTTCCAAGTATTGTTCACTCGGACTTCCCTTCCCCCCCCCCTTCTTCTACCTCATCCCCCCCCCCCTCTCACACCTTTTCCTCACCCTCCCCTCCCCCTCTATCACCCTCTTGCACAGTTCCTTTAAGTTTACTACTACCCGTCAAGTGTTATGATTGGCGCACCCCTCAGTTCCCATGTTTGGGGGTATGTTTACAGTGTACTCTTACTCCCTTAGGATGCATCCAGCATCAACATGAATAACCCGCCCTCTCCTACCTCCCCCCCCCCTCCTCTCCCATCCCTTTCCCCTATTTCTGTTTTCTATTTCTGTTTGATGTTTCTCCCTAGCCTCCCCAACAGTGCATCTGTGGGAGATACTGGCTCTATGATGTTTGACCCGTGTTTGTATTCACTGTTCAGACTACCTGCATATTGCACGATGCATTGTACTTTGTTGTAAAATTTTGAAAATCGAATAAAAACTTTCTTAAAAAAAAAAAAAAAAACAGGCTTCAGAAAAGGGTGGACCCAGGGCGCAGAGCAGTGCGCCCCGAGCCCACCCATTGTGTGACAATAGCGAATGAAAATTCGCTATTGTCACACGGATCCTCCACCTGGTCCGAGACCCGCTTCCTGATTGGCCGAAAGGCGAACGCATGCCATTGGCCGAGGAGGAGGCGGGAGGACTCGAGGAGACGCGGGGGACTAAGGAGAATGCCGCCGCTGCAGGTAAGTCTCTCTGCATTGAAGGGGGGCACGCTGGTCACTCTGCATTGAAGGGGGGCACGCTGGTCACTCTGCATTGAAAGGGGGCACGCTGGTCACTCTGCATTGAAAGGGGGCACGCTGGTCACTCTGCATTGAAAGGGGGCACGCTGGTCACTCTGCATTGAAAGGGGGCACGCTGGTCACTCTGCATTGAAAGGGGGCACGCTGGTCACTCTGCATTGAAAGGGGGCACGCTGGTCTCTCTGCATTGAAGGGGGCACGCTGGTCTCTCTGCATTGAAGGGGGCACGCTGGTCTCTCTGCATTGAAAGGGGGCACGCTGGTCTCTCTGCATTGAAAGGGGGCACGCTGGTCACTCTGCTTTGAAAGGGGGCACGCTCTGGTCAGTCTGCATTGAAAAGGGGCACGCTGTGGTCAGTCTGCATTGAAAGGGGGCACACTATACTTTTATTACTGAAGGCCCCTTTCACACTTTTGTGACCTCAAAGTCACGCAATTTTTTACAGCGTTTTTTTGCCGCAAAGCAATGCCTATTACATTTTTCGGTTTGCGCCCCCCCAAAAAATTTTGAGCACCAGCCACCACTGCTAAAAGTAAAGACCGACTTTGCTGCATTGAGGTGCCAATGGAGCCAATGGACGAGGCCATATATTGTAAAATCTTGGATGAGAACTTTCTTCCCTTAGCCAGAACACTGAAGATGGGTCATGGATGGGTCTTTCAGCATGACAAGGACCCAAAACATACCGCCAAGGCAACAAGAAGAAGCAAATTAAAGCATTTGTTAACCAAAAAAAAAAAAAAAGATCCTGTTCCCTTAAACTGTAAATGGCAGCTGGTCCGACAGAAGCCAGCAATTCTGCTCCCAATCAGCGTTCTCAGCCAATGGCTAAGAGCACTAACTGGAGTGTACTGGCAGGGGTCATCCCACTGTCAGACCACAATAGAACAGCATGGAGATCACTGTCCTATCATCAGATAGTACAGCAGCTGTCAGTTTTTTTTTTTTCGGGTTGAACAAAAAAAAAAAAAAAAAAAACTAGTGGTGTATACTAGGCTTTAGTTTGTCCCAAAGATTATTGACCAAAGATTTCAGGCAAATTTGTATGTATGTGGCACAAGCAAGAAGCAGCTAAAGACCAGGTGCCACTATGTGCTTAAAGCAGAGTTCCACCCTAAAAACAATCTTTGCACCTCCGCTAGCTTAGATGAACCTGAAAGAGAATTGGATGATTACAATTTTTTTTGTTTCACATACCTTGCTTTTAATGAAAATATACTTACCTTCCTTCCTCTTCAGACCCTCTGTGGCCGTGGCCTCCGACGTCACTTCCTCCTTGTATTGACTCCTGGGAGATGAGCGTCATCGATCCCAGGAGTCAATGCGCCTGCACCGGAGTCACTCGTCACTTCCAGCAGGTGCGTCATTCCCTGCTGAACAGCTTCTGGGCATGCCCAGAAGCTGTTCAGGGATGACACGCCTGCCCCGGAAATGAAGAGCGGGGTCGGTGCAGGGCATTCTGGGACTCTGACGTCACAAAGAGGGATGCTCCCGCTTCAGCTGCCCACACCTGAGATGGCAGCACTGGACAAGACATTTTCAAGGTAAGCTTTTCTTCTTAAAAGGTAAGTGAAACAGGGGGCAGTTCGGAGGCTATCGTTGCCTAAATGCACTAGCCCTGACTGTCCTGGGGGTATTTTTAGGTAAAAAAAAAAAAAATTTCTGCCCGGAACCTAGCTTTAATTTGTTAGATAAATGGATCACCGGAATGGGGCAAAACGGTTATGGGAAGCCCATTCTGAAAAAAATACAAAGGCTTCCATTATTCAAAAAATGTTTCTCTCTTCTCCAGCATTTATACTTAGTATCACAGACCCCTAACAAGTATGCAGAAGCTGAAGCCACAAAAACCTGGGCGACAAGTTTTTTCAGGTCAGTGTCTCAAAGAGCACTGAAGACAGCAGACCAGCTTGACAGCCAAGCAACTAACATTTTCAAAAGTCAGCAGTTGTAAGCAAGATCTAATAATTAACTCTCCTTCCTCAAATCAGACTACCAATCTGGTCTTGATTTATTTTTTAGTATTTAAAGGTTTTTAAAAAATGTGATGCAATAAAATTATAGATATGTTTAGACATGTTTCACTTATAGCTGTAGACATTTTCTTTGGTCTTTTCCCTTTAGCAGTATACCAATGTCAGCCAAGTCCCACTGTCACCCACGATGCAAAAACCTCCACTGCTGCCTGGAATCTACTGTAATCACATTGTGTCTCTACTACAGTCAGTCCTTAAGGCTTAGCATTGGTGCACTTTTTGAATCAGGGGTCCTCCTAAACGTTTTTTTTAACAACCTGTCTTTGAAATCCTGAATCATTTACTATGAAAGCAGCCACAGATATTTATTTTGGGACTTATTACTTCATATAGATTATTAGGCTTGTGATACCCTCATAGCAGGAGCGTAACTACAGGGGTTGCAAATTGCAACCGGGCCCCATGCTCCAGGGGGCCTGTGTGGCTCCCCGTACACCTGGATAGGAGGCGGTGGTGAGGGCAGCATGTAGAGAAATGACCGTCCTCCTCTTTCCTCCTGTAGCTGCAGGAAGAAAATTGGTTCCTCTGTATGCTGTCCCCACCACTCCTCCTATTCAGTTCACTTGTGTTCTGCTGTCTCTGGACCCCTTTCTTATCCCCTGGTATCCCCCCACCCCCCACACACACTGTGCTCCCTCCCCTCTCCTGCAGGCTGCTGCAGGGGATGTGTCACAATAGAGAACCAGGAAGGGGTCGGTAAATATGTAATTTACCAGCTCCTTCCTTTTCTGAATGGACAGAGTCATAGTCAGTGACATTGTAAAAAAAATAAAAAAAAATGATAAAAAATAATACAATTAAAACACCAAAAAATAAAAACTACTGACACCAGTGGGTGAACTTCCAGGATCGCAAAGGTCACACTCACGACCGGGCACTGGCATGTACAATTCTACACTACCTGATTGTATAAAACTGTCAGCTTTGAACCCGATTAAGAAATAAAATCCTATCGTTATCTTGATGTTTTTTTTTTTTTCTTTTCCTCTGTATCTTCTTGAAGCCTAACTACAGTAAAAAAAGTATTTAATCAATCACAGTGCTTGTGCTGTGTAAATTGGCCCACCGTATCACCTAAATAAACCTGGCTGATCCTGCCAGTTTCTTCCCGCCCCTCTGTAAACTGACCACTGTATAATATGGCTGCTGAGCCCTGACACCGTGGTCAATCTACGTTCTTCCGTCAACCGCAGCTCTCCTGTCTCTCCTCTGTCCCCTCTCACCTCCCCTGCCTGTCTGCTCCTGTGTCAGAGCCCACGCCCCTCCCCTCCTGCTGCTAATAAAACCTTTATTATCCACAATAATCCTCTGTGTACCTTGATTACAAGTGTTCCCGTTTCTGTGTATTACAAAAAAAAAATGTTACCTTTACCGTATTGTAGAGCGGCTTCCAGCGATCACGTGACTGGCCGTCTCTCTCTCCTCTCGCCCCCTGCATCTTTTAGACAGGGAGAGGAGAGAGCCGGCCGGTCACGTGATCGCTGGGAGCCGCTCTGAAATACGGTAAAGGCGGCATTTTTTCTTATAATACACAGAGACAGGAGCACTTGAAATCAGGATACACAGACAACTATATGAAGTTGGTAAAGTGGGTTAAAAACCACTTTAAGGTCTTGGGAGTGGCATAGTCAGTCTCTAGACCTTAATCCTATAGAAAATTTATGGAGGGAGCTAAAACTTCAAGTTGCCAAGAGACAGCCTAAAACCTTAAGAATTTGGAGAAGATCTGTAAAGAAGTGTGGACCAAAATCCCTCCTGAGATGTTGGCAAACCTGGTCGCCAACTACAAGAAACGTCTTACCTCTGTGCTTGCCAACAAGGGTTTCTCCACCAAGTACTAAGTCATGTTTTGCTTGGGGGATCAAATACTTATTTTACTTACTGAATGCAAATTTATAACATTTGTGTTGTGTTTTTTCAGGATTTTTGGTTGATATTCTGTCTATATTATTTAAAATACACCTATGATAAAAAAAAAAAAAATGATAGACCCTTCATTTCCTTGTAAGTGGGCAAACTTACAAAATCTACAGGGAATCAAATAATTATTTTCCTCCCTTTATGTCAGGGCAAACTATAACACGGAATACCAATATTAGAAAGCCAGAACAGAGGTAATGAGGACTTCTCTGCTTTGTACCTCTGCGGTTGGCTGAGGAGGGTCAAGGAAATGTGCTGGTCTGGGCAGAGGCGCTAAAGAAATTCCCTCATCGTTCTTCAACCTCTGAAGAGCCACAACTTGGTCACCAGACCCCATGGCGAGCAACACCCTGAGCTTTCCCCGCTCAGTTCCGCTGAAGACGTCAACGACTGGTACAAAGCTGTCTACAGCAACCACCGGATACTGCGCCTGGAGCAAGAGACGGCAAATTTTCTGGTCGCTACAAAGACAAAAGAAAAAAAAAATCACAATAGCAACAGTAATAATAAACTTCAAGGACTACATGTACACTGCCCAATGCAGCCTCAGTCAAACACAATTTGCTCAGCAGCATACCAGCCCCTCCAATCAGCCTTGATCTGGTTGCTTTATACAGAGACCCAGTGACGATACAAGGTTTGTAATAAAAAATGTATAGGTTTAATTTAAAATGTCATTAGCATGTTAAAATATGAACAGAATAAACTTCAGCTTTTAATACAGGGTACACAAGTGACATTGGGATCACAGAGGGTTTTCTGAAGTGAAGGAAAAACACAAACTGTTTCCTTTCAGACTCTCTCTGATTGAAACACTAAAGTCAAAGGGGGAGGTGAGGGTAACTTTTCCTATTCATTCTCTTGTGTGTCATCATGAGCTCTGTAAGTAACAAAACATGTGAAATGAAGCCTAGGGCTCCACCTGCTGGGTGAAATGAGAATATAAAATAATAAAAAGTAAAAGCACTAGGTCAAACAATGACGAAAACCTCACTAACAATACTTCTTGCATTCTCACAAGATTCAGGATCCTCAGGTGTCCAGGAGGGGGTGCAGAAAATGTGTGACATCATTAACAACAGTTAATAATGCAAGGCATGCTTTAATAATGGCGCCTCCTGTTGCCAGTGTAGGTTTTCTGTTAAGTGCCTTGAAAAAACCTGGGGGGGGGGGTACCTTCAAACTTTGATTAGCTCCTTTGGCCAGAACCTGCCTCTGTATCTCCTGCCTTACTAATGGTCCATCATTGTAATCGGTGCCCATGGTAGCCAACAATAAGGAGTAGGAGGAGACCAGGGGCCATTTTTAGAGCTCTGTAGGATTTGAGGTTTTGCGTAGGTAATGCGACATCTTTACAATGGCATTAAAGAAAGCAATAAAAACCTGTCAGAGGTTCTACCCTTTCCCTAGTCCATAAAAAAAACATATTGGTGAAGGGCTGGGACTTTAAATAGAAGCTTCCCCATGAGGTTTGACTGTCTGTGGAGTGCCCCCCATATGGCAAGACATAAGGATTTACTGAGCTGAACAAGTTAAATGCTTCCAGTAGACAACACTGCCATCCTATTAACTTCCACGTATACACCTGGGAGGGCCCCTTCTGTGTGCTTTAAATAAAGATAAAATACAGCCTGGAACTGCATCTCCCTCCCCTGTATATAATGTCTAGAAGTCAGCAATAGACACAGACTATTCACAAATGGCACTGCTCCATATGGACTCCACACAGCGATTGGCCCATATCCAAGATGGTTTAAATGTCGAGTAGGATGTCTTATTATTAGAATTTAATTTTTTTTTTTTGGACCTTCTACTTTAAAAATAAATAAATAAATACATTTTTTGGACAATTTCATCATTAAAAAGTTTGTGGACCTGCCCCCACTTTATGAATGTTGTGAGATTGTGTATATACAGTGTATATATATATATATATATATATATATATATATATACACACACACACACACACACACACACACACACACAGTGCCTTGCGAAAGTATTCGCCCCCCTTGAACTTTGCGACCTTTTGCCACATTTCAGGGTTCAAACATAAAGATATAAAACTGTAATTTTTTGTGAAGAATCAACAACAAGTGGGACACAATCATGAAGTGGAACGAAATTTATTGGATATTTCAAACTTTGTTAACATATTAAAAAACTGAAAAATTGGGAGTGCAAAATTATTCAGCCCCTTTACTTTCAGTGCAGCAAACTCTCTCCAGAAGTTCAGTGAGGATCTCTGAATGATCCAATGTTGACCTAAATGACTAATGATGATAAATAGAATCCACCTGTGTGTAATCAAGTCTCCGTATAAATGCACCTGCACTGTGATAGTCTCAGAGGTCCGTTTGAAGGGCAGAGAGCATCATGAAGAACAAGGAACACACCAGGCAGGTCCGAGATACTGTTGCGGAGAAGTTTAAAGCCGGATTTGGATACAAAAAGATTTCCCAAGCTTTAAACATCCCAAGGAGCATTGTGCAAGCGATAATATTGAAATGGAAGGAGGATCAGACAACTGCAAATCTACGAAGACCTGGCCGTCCCTCTAAACTTTCAGCTCATACAAGGAGAAGACTGATCAGAGATGCAGCCAAGAGGCCCGTGATCACTCTGGATGAACTGCAGAGATCTACAGCTGAGGTGGGAGACTCTGTCCATAGGACAACAATCAGTCGTATACTGCACAAATCTGGCCTTTATGGAAGAGTGGCAAGAAGAAAGCCATTTCTTAAAGATATCCATAAAAAGTGTCGTTTAAAGTTTGCCACAAGCCACCTGGGAGACACACCAAACATGTGGAAGAAGGTGCTCTGGTCAGATGAAACCAAAATCAAACTTTTTGGCAACAATGCAAAACGTTATGTTTGGCATAAAAGCAACACAGCTCATCACCCTGAACACACCATCCCCACTGTCAAACATGGTGGTGGCAGCATCATGGTTTGGGCCTGCTTTTCTTCAGCAGGGACAGGGAAGATGGTTAAAATTGATGGGAAGATGGATGGAGCCAAATACAGGACCATTCTGGAAGAAAACCTGATGGAGTCTGCAACAAGGCAATGATCCAAAACATAAAGCAAAATCTACAATGGAATGGTTCACAAATAAACATATCCAGGTGTTAGAATGGCCAAGTCAAAGTCCAGACCTGAATCCAATTGAGAATCTGTGGAAAGAACTGAAAACTGCTGTTCACAAACGCTCTCCATCCAACCTCACTGAGCTCGAGCTGTTTTGCAAGGAGGAATGGGCAAAAATTTCATTCTCTCGATGTGCAAAACTGATAGAGACATACCCCAAGCGACTTAAAGCTGTAATCGCAGCAAAAGGTGGCGCTACAAAGTATTAACTTAAGGGGGCTGAATAATTTTGCACGCCCAATTTTTCAGTTTTTTTATTTGTTAAAGTTTGAAATATCCAATAAATTTCATTCCACTTAATGATTGTGTCCCACTTGTTGATTCTTCACAAAAAAAATGGATTTTTGTAAAATCTTACCGTAAAATCCTTTTCTCTAGCGCTCATTGACAGACGTAGTCCTCGGTGATACACCACCTTCGGGTTATGTTGCCTCCACAGGAGCAGGACTAGACAGGAAATTAAAAAGCTCTGGCCACACCCTAGGGGCAGTCCCAGAGGGTATATCCTCTCTCTCTCTGCCTCAGCAAATCAGTTATGTGAAAAAGCAGTCTTTAGAGATTTTAACCCAACCCAACTCAAAAACAGAGGGGCGGGGACTACGTCTGTCAATGAGCTAAGAGAAAAGGATTTTACGGTAAGATTTTACAAAAATCCATTTTTCTCTAGCGCTCATTGACAGACGTAGTCCTCGGTGATACACCACCTTCGGGACGTCCCAGAGCAGTATCACAAATGAGGGGTGGGAAAATGGAAATCAAATCCCAATCTAGAAGGCCCAACCGGTGCCAACTAGAAGTTTACAATGCTCATCCTTAATGATGAGACTCAACAAAAAAGAGAAAAATTTTTTTTTTTTTTTTTTTTTTCAAACAGAAAAAAACCCTCGAGGTAGACCACCGGTCTCCTCAAATTGCGGCCTGCAAAACCTTGCGGCCAAATGAGGCATCCGCCGATGCCGTCACATCAATTTTATAGAATTTTGTAAAGGTATGTACCGACGACCAGGTGGCCGCCTTACATACCTGGACCACTGACGCCTGATGGCGAAAGGCCCAGGAAGTACTGAGCGCTCGAGTGGAGTGCGCCCTAACAGGGAACGGAGGACTCTGACCCTTAATAGAATAAGCCTGTACCACCGTTTGTCTAATCCATGGCAATGGTCGCGGCAGATGCAGGCAAACCCTTTCTGGGGCCATCCGTGATCACAAAAAGTGAATCCGTCTTACGGAATGATTCCGTAGCTTTCAGGTATACCCTGATTGCCCGAACCACATCTAAGGAATGCAACGCATGTTCCCGATGATGCTTGGGCTGAGGACACAAGGAAGGTAGTACAATATCTTCATTCAGATGAAAATCTGAAGCCACCTTAGGAAGAAAAGATGGCTTAGGATGAAGTACTACCTTATCCCTATGAATCACTAGGTATGGGGACTGGCATGATAATGCAGCCAGTTCTGACACCCTGCGAGCAGAAGTAATAGCCACCAAGAAGGCCACCTTCTGGGATAAAGTAAGCAAGGGAATCTCCCTGATGTTTTCAAAGGGAGGTTTCTGTAGAACCGACAAAACCAAATTAAGATCCCAGGGCGGTAAGGGCGCGCGGACTGGAGGAGCCAGGTGCCGCACCCCCTGGATGAAATTCCGCACCAAGGACTTGGTAGCTAAAGGTTTCTGAAAGAAGATTGCTAATGCTGAAAACTTGACCCTTGATGGTGCTCAAGGCTAGCTTCTGCTCAACCCCTTGTTGCAAAAAGGCCAATATTCGAGTCACCGAATAGGTACGTGGAGGAAATCCTAAAGATTCGCACCACGCAATATAAGTCTTCCATGTGTGATAATAGACCTTGCTGGAAGTCGCTTTCCTTGCTTTAATAAGGGTAGGAATGACTGAAGTAGACAAACCTCTGTCCTTCAGTACTTGGGTCTCAATGGCCAGGCCATTAAACCCAGCGACTGTAAAGCATGATGGTAAATTGGTCCTTGAGACCACAGACACTCCCTGAGACGAAGTTCCCACGGAACGTCTGCGACTAGCATGTCCAAGTCGGCCAGGCCGGCTTGAGGAGGCCAGCCTAGAATTTCTAGGACCACTGGCGCTGATAGAATCTGAACCAGGCGTCCCTAGAGGTATCTGGCCCCGACCATCCGAGAAAGTCTGGTCGTTTTCTGTTCCCACACATTTATCAGATACCTGATTGTTATCAGGAAGGGTGATCTTTTCTGGTTGAACCTCAGGGACCGAAGTCACCCGACTAGAGGCTACTTGGCCTATCTGGTCAACCAGATCCGATTCCTGTGAGGTATAGGGACTAATCTTAGGAAAAGGTAAAGAAAAAGATCTATTCAGGGAACGGTAACTACCGCTTCCAGTAGTATTTAAATGTTGGAAGGGAAGAATCGCACCGGTAGTAGTGGTTGAAGCTCGATCTAATGTCCTGAATACCGGTGAAAACGTCCCCCCACCCTGAAACCGGGTGGGGGCGCACCTTCAGGCTGTGTACTCCTTTGCTTCGGGTTTGGCTGGGTTGGTCCTCTGCTTGTCCGACCAGCCCTTCTTGAACCCTCCTGGAGGAGTCTTGCCTTTCCCGCTAGTACCAGCCGGGCGCCCTTTATGGGCGGTAAAGAAAGGTCCTCGCTTGTTGCGAGGTCCCTTAGCTTTAGCAGCCTGTGGCAAAAAAGTGCTCTTGCCCCCCAGTGGCATCCTTAATGATTTCATCTAGGTTGGCCCCAAATAGACGATTCCCCTGAAAAGGGAGATTTGTCAAGGTCTTTTTGGAACCTAGGTCAGCTGACCAGCATTTTAACCACAGCACACGTCTGAGGATCACCGCTGACATAGATGCATGCCCTAATAAGGGAGTAGTGTCCAAGGCTGCGTCACAGATAAACTGTAGCCCTTGTATAATCTGTTCCATCAAATCAGATGTCTCCTGGGGAATATCTTTTCCCCTAAGGTCTTGGCGTACCATTTTCGCCCATTCCGTAAGTGTCTGGGAAACTAGACCAATAACAAAAACTGGTCTAAATGCTGACCCTATCAGAGAGAAGATGGTGCGGGACTCTGCTTCCATCTTTCGATCCACCGGATCCTTAAAGGACGAAGTGTCCTCCACTGGGATAACCGTGGCTTTATTCAGCCTGGAAATAGGCGGATCCACGACTGGTGGTACCGTCCATTTCTTAATGATGGATTCCTCAAACGGATAGCGTCTAGCAATACGCTTGGAAATAGTAAAGGTACGTTTAGAATGCTCCCATTCTCCTTTAATCTGATTACCGAAACATTTGGGTACAGGAAAAACCTTCACCGTTTTGATGGGCTTATTAGTACCAAAAGGAATCTCTGTTTCAGTTGCCTCTGCCGGTAAAGCCTCAAGTTTTAAGGTTTCCTGCACTGCCACAACTAGTGCGTCCACCAATGCTTCTTCCTGAATTATAGCAGGAGAAGAAGCGTCCTCCTCACTGTCTGAGGGGGCTTTACCTGGGATAACAGCCTTTGCAGAGGAACCTGCAACTGCCGTGACCACCTCTGAATCTGAGTCAGAGGTGTCAGATAGTATAGGGGTAGGCGGGGGTCGCTTCCTTGACCCCCATCCCTGACAGGCCGCCTCCACCCGAGCCACCATAGACTCCAAAATTGCTGTAAATGACTCTACACTCTGTGCACCGGCGGGTCCCGTGGCCCCCTCGAGGGAAACAGGCGGGGGAATTTGTGTGGCAGGGTCCATGATAATTCCAGTCACTTCCTGGATAATATAATTCAAAAATAAAAAACTTTTTTTTTTTTTTTCAGACCCCCAGCGCCACAAAAAGCCCCTTAGTGTTACCTGCTAGGGATCCCTATCGATCGGGAGAGAGAGAGAGAGATAGACCCCCAGGCTCACCACTTGATGCTCAGAGTTTAACTGCAACAGGTTACAGCGCTGTCTTGACAAACAGGAAGTCTTTTGGCTGGCTGCCCAGGAAGAAAGGAGGCGGCTCCGCCCCTCTGCACGCCTTCCGGCGCCTCCCCTAGCTCCACGAGGTGTTTGGATCACCTCAAACATGGCCGCCCCCATGCTGGAGACACGAGGCTACGCCAAAATGGCGGCTCGTGCGATCCAGCAAAAAAAATGGCGGCGGCCTGTACTGAATAGCGGTGTGCTGCAGGGCACACAACACCTTCTCTGCATGGGGATTTGGCGTGGTTGGCGGTACCGGCCCTGGCGGACCGCATGGCCATTCGGGAGGCCTGCTAATAGCTGGAGATCTGATTAGGAAGGCAGTCTACATGTCCGTGGCTTCTGACTGGTAGGTAGCTTATTCTTATCACCGTAAGATTCCCAGAATGCCACAGATTATAATCTTTTTAACATGTATACAATTAGATTGTTAGCTCCCAAACCAAGCCTCCTGGCTTTTTGCACATAAAATCACACTCAAAGTAGGAGGATCTGTGTCATTTATAGGATAGAGAGGGACTCTATCTTACCATACAGAGAGGGGCCCGCGTTCACCACAAGACCCGTCAGGGGAAAAGGGGGAACATACTACTCACCATACCGGAACCAGGCGGGCACCAACTCCTGACAGTACCCCTCTCCACCGGGGCGGGAGGGCTGTCGACCGATATGGACGCCGTGACTCATGGTCTTTGGCGTTTCAGCGAGACGTTTAACTCGCGGGGTCAGTCCTTTAATGGGACTTTGTCGCGGCCGACCAAGCGCGGAGCTATGGCCTGCACGCGCTTGTAGGCTGAACTGGGGTGACCACCGGATCTCAACATCCAGCCCGTCGCCCAGTTCAGCTTTCTTGCTTGAAGATCTCACAGAAACACTGGAGAAAAAAAGCTGTCTAAAAAATCCTTTAAGAAAAAAATCTTGCCAGGACCTAAGATCCCAGCAAGGTATCTAGGTCCTTACTCCTAACTAGACAGAAAATAACTGATTTGCTGAGGCAGAGAGAGAGAGGATATACCCTCTGGGACTGCCCCTAGGGTGTGGCCAGAGCTTTTTAATTTCCTGTCTAGTCCTGCTCCTGTGGAGGCAACATAACCCGAAGGTGGTGTATCACCGAGGACTACGTCTGTCAATGAGCGCTAGAGAAATTAGTTTTATATCTTTTTGTTTGAAGCCTGAAATGTGGCAAAAGGTTGAAAAGTTCAAGGGGGCCGAATACTTTCGCAAGGCACTGTAACTTCTTTACAGGATGTCTCCAACTTACAAGTTGATCTCAATGCACTGTTTGATTGGGCAACTATGTGGCAAACGAGATTTAATGTTGATCAATGTAAAGTTATGCACTTTGGGGCTAAGAATATGCATGCATCATACATACTAGGTGGAGTAGAACTGGGGGAATCCATAGCAGAGAAGGATCCGGGTGTTCTGGTAGATCCTAAGCTTAATAATAGCATGCAATGCCAAGCTGCTGTTTCCAAAGCAAGCAAAGTCCTTTCTTATATTAAAAGAGGCATGGACTCCAGAGAGAGAGATATAATTTTGCCCCTGTACAAATCATTAGTAAGACCTCATCTGGAATATGCAGTTCAGTTTTGGGCACCAGTTTGTAAAAAGGATATCGGGGAACTGAAGAAAGTGCAGAGAAGGGCAACCAAACTGATAAGAGTCATGGAGGAGCTCAGCTATGAGGAAAGATTAGAGGAACTGAATTTATTCTCTCTTGAGAAGAGGAGATTAAGGAGGGATATGATTACCATGTATAAATACATAAGGGGTCCATATAGTGAACTTGGTGTTGAGTTGTTCACTTTAAGGTCAACACAGAGGACAAGGGGGCACTCTTTACGTCTAGAGGAAAACAGATTTAGTCTCCAAATATGGAAAGGTTTCTTCACCGTAAGAGCTGTGAAAATCTGGACTCCCTCCAGAGGTGGTTCTGGCTAGCTCACTACATTGCTTTAAAAAAGGTCTGGATTATATCCTAAGTGTACTTAATATACAGTAAGTGGGTACATTTTTTTTTTTTTTTTAGGCAAAGTTGATCCAGGGAATATCCGATTGCCTCTCGGGGGATCAGGAAGGAATTTTTTTCCCCTGCTGTAGCAAATTGGATCATACTTTGCAGGGTTTTTCGCCTTCCTCTGGATCAACTGTGGGTATAGGATTGTATAATTGGGTTTTCAATACGGTTTTTTTTTTTAACCAGATGGACTTATGTCTTTTTTCAACCTGACTAACTATGTAACAATATATGGCTTTCTCAATCAAACAAGGGCTAAATGTGGGTATGTATTGAAACTGTAGTATTGCTTCATATGGGTTTATAAGAGTGTTTTAATATCAGGTTTAATGAATTATAACACAGGGGTAGCACTGAAGATTTTCTGAATTCACATCACAGGGTATATTGTACCTACACCACAGCAGCAGCCATAATTTAATGTAATTTAGTTTATGTTTTGATTTAAATAGGAGCCATGGCGCTGGTGCTTTAACATAATAGCATCCATACATGCACTCCATGCAACCACAGCACTCTGGTTTTACCTAAAGGACATATAGAACTGGTGTAGAGGCAGCTTGACAAGGCCCATAAGCTGGTCAGATCCCGGGCTGGACACTTTGCTCCACACTTCAATGATCATGACATTGTTCTTCATTCTTTCCAGCAGTCGGCTTGTTAGATTTACAGGAGCCACCTGTAGAGTACACAAGTGGGAATAGCTCAGCCTGGGGGAGCACCAGTAATAATAAAATAGTAATAACTTTACACAGAGCTCAGACATCTCACATATAACAATATGTCTTCTATCCAGAAAAATTTTCTACATCAGGATCAAGATTCCACAAAAATTCTGTTCTTTTGTAACCTGGACTAAAAACTACAAAACCGTCACAAATGAAGACATTTCATAAATAATTGTTTAGGTTAATTTTCTTCTTGTTGGGAAAAATGTGGTTTAAACAGACACCAGGCATGCCTGAGGGCATCACAAAGTTAGGATCTTGTTCTTGGCCACCTGCCAGGCATAATCAGTCTGTAGTGGGAACATTGATTAGGGTAATAGCATTTATCTTTACTGGCCTCATGCAACATCTTCCCAGTTTCATATGGCCTTCTATAGAATATCCCAAGCCAACAACGTATCCTGTCCACGCTCTCTGACCCTCATTTACTCTATTACAGGGGTCTCCAAACTTTCCAAGCAAAGAGCCAGGTTTCTGTCCTTCAGGCTTTAGGGGGGCCGGACTGTGACCAGTGGGAGTAGAGAATGCTCCACCATCAGTTCCCCATCATCGGTATTAATGGGATGAATAGTGCCCCATTGTTAACATCAATGAGGACAGTACCCCACAATGTCAGTGGGAGGAATGGTGCCCCGTCTTTGGTGTCAGTTGGTGGACAAGTCCCCCAAGAAACAGATAGAGGCAAGCAAAGGGCCACATCTGGCCCCCGGGCCGCAGTGTGGAGATCACTGCTCTATTAGGTCTGCAGTTTCGGACAGTCCTTTCAAGCATTACATATATTGACTTAGATTGCATTTATGGATTTAGATGGACCTGACTAATGCCTCGTACACACGCAACGATTATCGGCCGACCGATCGGCCGACTTTTGTCCAGTGTTGTTGTGTTGGTTAGAATGTGCCTAGACTGCACACAAATTTTCTCGGCCAACAAAAATCTACTTCAGAAGTGATTGTCATGTGCTGGTTTACTTTCTTTGTGTTTTTTCTTCTCTGAGCATGCCCAGTCTTGCTCATCAGATTTTTGTCTGCCGAAATCTGTACTGACTGACGGAAAATCAGCCGTTGTGTTGACGGCCAACAAAAATTTTATAGCCTGCACACCAGATTTTTTTCGGCCGAAAAGTCGGACTCGGTTGTGGGAAGCATCATACTAACAAGCCGAAAAACGGCCGATCGGACGTTGGCCGAAAATTCGCGGCCAACTATCGACGCGTGTGTACGGGGCATAACAAATTAATTGAAGCCAAACTCCAGCCAACATTTTATAAGCAGTTACGCTAGGTTCACACATATGCAGCTCTCTGAGAGTCGTGTTTTGCGTGGACACAGCAGCCCATTCATTTGAATGGCCTGCCTTGCCTCCTGAGACGCAGGGAAAAGGTCCCTGCAGCATTTTAGAACTCACAGCCAACATGGAAACTGCAAGTGCAGTGCGGGTTGCATTTTCCAGGTCATGAGGCATGCCATTAGGATCAATGGCACCCGCAAGCACCCAGCACGTTTGTCTGTGCAGGTGGTTGCGGCTGCAGGAACATGTGCGGACCCACAGCGGGAACCACCCGCACAGATATGAATCTAGCCTTACTGGAACAGTTTTGTTCCTTTTGGCATAAATAAAAGCAGACCATTGTAAGCACCCGTCAGTGTTAAATGGTTTGTCTCAACCCTCTAACTGCCATTTTAGCAGGGACAACTCGCTTTGTAAAGAAGTTGAAAAATAACAGACTTAGGACTTGTTGAGCTGTGTTTTTATCGCTCATCAACCTCTCTCCCTGTTGCTGCTGAGGGGTGTACACATGCAACAGCAGGAATTTTCCCCCTTGTTGTGTGAATGATGACCGCCCCACAACCGCGTATGAGGTAGCCCAGTAATTAGGGGGTTAAAACAGGTGGTGAGGAGGTCATACAACACCTCCTCACCGCTTGTCCATTGCTGTCTGATGCATGATCCCAAAGCGGATCGCACTTCAGACAACAAAACAGGGGGGGGGGGTGGGGGTGAACCAATAAAGGCAAAATAGAAAATGCTCCATTGACTAATAAGAGTATGCCCCCTAAAAACGTAAAGTTTCAGTCCACTAAAAACTCTTAGCAAAATTTTGGCAGATGTCGGAGAGTCACTCAGGAACTCGATCTTTTAAATCTTTGCATACCTACTGTGCCCATTATTAAGGGTTCCCACCATCCCCACGCTTACTGGTTTGTCATTGCCATGGGGTTCCTGGGTCTGTACACCTGGTATGAGGGGGTTTCCAGCATCGCTGCCAGATTTGAATGTATCTTCAATTAAGGAGAAAAAGTTGGCGCACACAAAGGTGGACAAGAATGCCCAGGACTCTTTGCAGGATGATTCATAGTGCTAGGCACCACCTAAGGCATCTTACCTGACAGAAGTTGTACACAGGCTGGCTGCTGCCCCACACAACACTGGAGCGTGTGGCCTCCTGACTGGAGAAGAGTTTACATTTGATGTAGGAGTTACACGTGGCAGAGTCTGCACCCAAGATTAGTCCTGTCCCTTCTGGCACCATGAGAACCACATGCAGTAATAAACCATTCTCCTCAGCTGCCTCCTGGGACAATGCTGGCTGGGATTTCTCTCTTATAGTGTGGTGGGAAGCCGATGTATTAGGTGGATTGACGGAGGAGACAGACTCTGGCTCCGGAGAGGACTCCTTGTCTGATTGGTGTTCAGGTGCTGCAATTCTGACGCTGTGTCTAAGGGAAGAGTTAGAGGCCTCATGTGTCACCTCTGACGGCTTCTCAGGGACAATGGAAAATTCTCGGCTATCTCCAGCAATGTCCACAGAGACCTGTCGGCAAGAGATAAAATGAATACTTAAATAACAATTATTAGCACACTGCAACAGGCTACAAATAAACGTGTGATCCCTGGTGTTGCTTTCTGTGCCGCTCAGTCTCATCGATAAAACCCCATGATTAAGCTCCAGAGGCAGAGGGAAATGCGTTGGGGACGTGACCTGGGTTGAGTCCAGGCTGAGATCGCCACTCTTATCACCATCGTAGGACTACATGGATGTGCAGTATTAGGGATCACCTCTTTTGTCTCCCTACAAATAAACTTGGCAAATTTTTCAACACCAAACCTAAATCTGATCTCTGGGCTCTCCCTCTCCCGGTCCCCACCAGAGAATCAGCCTGAGGTACCAATGGGACAAAGGAAATTGGACAGGAGGAGAGATCTGAGCCACGTCCGGAAAAATAGTAGAGAATGAGAGGCCAGAGGTCTTTCAAGTACAATACACAAGATCTATATTAGTCCCTTGAGAGTACTCAAGGCCTGAGATGATGGTCCAGACCGGACTGCAGGAATAACAGAATAGATCCCATGATTTCTTGGATGAAAGTTCCAAAAGCAAAATAGGTCTTCCAGGTGTAATGGTAGACTTTGCAAGTAGTCAACTTCCTAGACCTTAATAGGGTAGAAACTACAAAAATAGCAAACACCCCGATCTTTCAGGACCAAGGAGTTACTAGCCATACCCTTAAAGCCAGCGAACAAGAAGCAAAACTGAATGCTGGCAGGAGATGACCGGAGGTCCAGAAGCGCCCGCGCAACATCAACCAGGAGGCTGAGTGTGTCTGAGTACCATGTCCCCCTGGGCCAATTTAGTGTGATGACAGTTAATGGAATGCCCTCCGTCTTGATTCAGCTAAGTAGGGGAGGGAGACTTTGAAGGGACCAAAAGCATAGATCAGGTTGAACTAATCCCATGGAGTCACCAGAGCATAACGAAGGCCTGAGGGTTTCTGGACCTGATGACAAACCTGTCTAGTTTGTTGCTGAACCTTGATACAAACATATCTACATCTGGCGCACCCCATCTGTGACAAAGGACTTGAAACCCCTCCAGATGGAGGGCCCATTTAGTCGGATCCAAAGGCTGACAACTGAGAAGGCTCACCTGCCAATTTTCCATGTCTGGGTTGTCAACAGGGCCAGAAGATGCAGTTCTGCCCAAAAGAAGATCAAGTTCGCTTCTTTTAGATTGGCGCAACTCCTGCTGCCTCCTTGCTCATTTACATCGGCCACAACCGAGGCATTGTCTGACTGGATTCTTGTTAGGTGCCCTCGCAAAACCCCCTTCTGCGAGGGCACCTGACAAGAGTTCGACATTGAAACGACAACCAAATCATTCCAAGGTTCAGAATGTTAATGGGAAAGGGAGCTTCCCCCCACGACACCGTTCCCTGCACGCAGAGGGTGTCCAGGAAAGCTCCCCAGCTTGACAGGCTGGCAACCATCATGAGAACCATCAAAGATGGAGGAAGAAGAAAGGGCTTCCAAAACTCCAGCACCAAGCTGTAAATCCACCATGCCTAGGGAATCTGGACCTGGGGAGTCAAAAGCTTGGAGGAGTCCAATGACTGAGTCAGGGCCCCTGCAGGCACCAATCTAGGTTTCCCTATTGCCCTCTTAAAGCAGTGATTTCTAGCAGTCTAGTGTAATATGTCCGCAGTCTCTGACCGTCTCTTGTATCACGCCCGCAGTCTCTTACCATCTCTTGCATCATGCCTATAGTCTCTGACTATCTCTTGTTTAATACTCGCAGTCTCCGTGACCATTTCATGTGTCATACCTGCAGTCTATGGCCATTTCTAGTATCACGTCATCTCTTGCATCATGTCTGCAGTTTTTAACCATTTCCTGTATAGTGATATTAGTCTGTCCTGTTGTATGTCTGCTGTCTGACATTGAATATTCACAGGATATTATGTGCAGCCCTTTGGTGATGTCAAGGGTCACACTTGAGGCCCCTCCATATCAAGAAAGTCAACCACCACTGGTCTGGAGTGAAACTGGGCATACGGTACAACTTCGAAGGAAGCAACCATGAGACCCAATACCCTCATGCAAGCACAAAATCAACCTATGCCTTTCTGCCCCTCCAGATTCTCCTACCCCTACTTCCACTGAAGGTAGTTGCATATAACCCAGTCATAATGATTTAAGGACACCTACCTGTGTTCCGTTCTATAAAACCAGGAAAAAAAAACTATTTAACAGATGTTTTACTCACTTAAAGCTGTAGTCCCGTCCCAAGTCTTCTCTCCTCTTCTGTTTACAGGAGGTGTGATACTTCTTTGGGTATCTAATTCAGTACCTACATCACATGAACACTTCCTATTGGCTGGCTAGCAGCAGGGTCCTCTCAGAATCCTTAAGAGGAGTGATGTCAGTGCAAAGGGACCAGCTGGCACGGGCACATCTGCAGTGCTTGATCAGTGGTTCCCCTCCCCCTCCCCACCTGGAAATGGCACCAGCTAGGGACATGGACAATAAAGTTAGGCAGGTATATCATGCTCTACAGAGTAAGGAAAAAAAACACCCTGTAGGATGGGTTAGAGCGGGGCGGGAAAGATTGGGGTTATAGTCATCCAAAGATGGGCTTTAACATTGCTGAAGAAGGAAAAGAGCCCCCCTACATAAATGTCTATTACTTTAATTGATGAATTCTGATACTTGTATAGTACCTACCACATTCTGCACTGGTTTTTTTGTAAGGGTACAATCCTAGTTCTGTATTTATAATGTAAGCTATATTCCCTAGTGAAAATTGATATGAAAAAAAAAAAAAAAAAAAAAAAAGATAATACAGATAGTATTATTGGGCAAGGTTGGACCTTGGTAATAAAGTCTATGGGTTAAATTCAGCCATACACAGATCTAAATTCGGCTGGTTCATTAGGGACGGTCTGAATTTCGATCCATGAATGAGCAGGCTGATTGCACCCAAACCTTGGGTACAACCAGACTGTAGGATTTTTGGCATGCGATTACTGCCTGCAGCTATAGCCGCTAGCAGTAATCATTGTGTTCTGCCAGCCAGGAAGGCTCCCGCATGCCACTGCCAGCAAAACACAACAGCACTGCGGAAGGAATTTACCCAGTGTTGATGGAGGAATCAAGCTATTTACTTTCCTTCCATCTATGGGCTATGCTTCCATTGAATCATGTATGGGCTGCCTTACAAGTCAATGCCCGAACCCTCTTAATGCGTAATTTCCACCTCCACAGTTGAACATACTTACCTTCCCCTTATGCGCTATTCAGCCTTCTGCAGTAAAGAAAGAAAGCTGTATGTAATGTCAAAGTAACTTCAGCAGACTCTCCCCACCGCATATAATGGAGATAAAGACGTGTTTGAAGCCCAGCCTGAGTGACAACCATGGCTGCCTCCATAGATACAGTGCAGTAAATAAGTGTTGTCCCCTTAGGACAGGAGGTGTTTCTCTCAGGGCTACCATTGTGAAAATAAAGGAAAAAAAAAAGTGAAACAATAAACGAATGCAGCCACCACATCACTGGACTGCAATATATTACACCTCTGATTTTGGGTTTAGATACTCTTTACACAAATGAGTGGGGCATTGACTTGCATGCCTGCTAAGAAGGAATGCCATTTCACCAACGAGCTCCCCCCACGATTCTGCAGTGGAGGGGCCTGGTGGACGCGGCTATACCTCTGTACCGGGATACTTACTTTCATAGGGGTTGCCCCAAAAAACATGACAGGGTGTGGGCGCGTTGGTTGGTGGATTCCTCCGCTACATTGTTAAGTTGAATGTTGCTGTGCCTTTGATCCCCGGTCTCGCTGCACTACCCTTTATTGTCCAACTATACTTGATTGGGTTACCTTGGTTGCTAGTTGTATCCCCCAAGCCATACTTTCCACTTGGATGTTTTGGGCTGTGCTGATTTTTCCTTTTACCTGCCATAGCCCCTGCGTGGGCAGCACAATGCCGATTGTTTGTTTTTTATGATCCGTATTGCCGACTCTTCGCACCTAGTTTTGTTTTAGTTTTGTCCTGTTTTCTTGTTCTTGCTTTATATTTCAATAAACAGATTTTCAAAAAAAAAAAAAAAAAAAGAAGGAATGCCATTTACCCAAAATTCCTTTCTTCTTTCAGAAACGGTAATTTGCACAACTCCACAGGAGTGCAGCCCAACATCTAACATTTATTCATTTTTATACAGAAAAAAAATTTAATTTCATCATTGGTATAATAAAGTCGAAAAATACCTTAAGAGGTCCCATCTCTTCCATCTCCTGTCCTCCCTCAGGACTATGAACTGGAAGTGAGCGGGACACAGAAAGGTCCTCAGATCGGAGAACATCACGAAGACAGAATGCAGCAGAACCAAGCACAGAAGGCTGAAAACAAGAATTCCTCAACGGTTAGAGGGAAATGTACAGGGTTTGGTACATGTTATCATTACTCACACAGGAAAAAATGTAATCCAGTAAAAGCAATATAATAAACATGAATATGTCATATATACAGTGCCTTGCGAAAGTATTCAGCCCCCTTGAACTTTGCGACCTTTTGCCACATTTCAGGCTTCAAACATAAAGATAAAAAAACTGTCATTTTTTGTGAAGAATCAACAACAAGTGGGACACAATCATGAAGTGGAACAAAATTGATTGGATATTTCAAACTTTAACAAATAAAAAACTGAAAAATTGAGCGTGCAAAATTATTCAGCCCCCTTAAGTTAATACTTTGTAGCGCCACCTTTTGCTGCGATTGCAGCTGTAAGTCGCTTGGGGTATGTCTCTATCAGTTTTGCACATCGAGAGACTGAAATTTTTGCCCATTCCTCCTTTCAAAACAGCTCGAGCTCAGTGAGGTTGGATGGAGAGCGTTTGTGAACAGCAGTTTTCAGTTCTTTCCACAGATTCTCGATTGGATTCAGGTCTGGACTTTGACTTGGCCATTCTAACACCTGGATATGTTTATTTGTGAACCATTCCATTGTAGATTTTGCTTTATGTTTTGGATCATTGTCTTGTTGGAAGACAAATCTCCGTCCCAGTCTCAGGTCTTTTGCAGACTCCATCAGGTTTTCTTCCAGAATGGTCCTGTATTTGGCTCCATCCATCTTCCCATCAATTTTAACCATCTTCCCTGTCCCTTCTGAAGAAAAGCAGGCCCAAACCATGATGCTGCCACCACCATGTTTGACAGTGGGGATGGTGTGTTCAGGGTGATGAGCTGTGTTGCTTTTACGCCAAACATAACGTTTTGCATTGTTGCCAAAAAGTTTGACTTTGGTTTCATCTGACCAGAGCATCTTCTTCCACATGTTTGGTGTCTCCCTGGTGGCTTGTGGCAAACTTTAAACAACACTTTTTATGGATATCTTTAAGAAATGGCTTTCTTCTTGCCACTCTTCCATAAAGGCCAGATTTGTGCAGTATACGACTGATTGTTGTCCTATGGACAGAGTCTCCCACCTCAGCTGTAGATCTCTGCAGTTCATCCAGAGTGATCATGGGCCTCTTGGCTGCATCTCTGATCAGTCTTCTCCTTGTATGTGCTGAAAGTTTAGAGGGACGGCCAGGTCTTCGTAGATTTGCAGTGGTCTGATACTCCTTCCATTTCAATATTATCGCTTGCACAGTGCTCCTTGGGATGTTTAAAGCGTGGGAAATCTTTTTGTATCTAAATCCGGCTTTAAACTTCTCCACAACAGTATCTCGGACCTGCCTGGTGTGTTCCTTGTTCTTCATGATGCTCTCTGCGCTTTAAACGGACCTCTGAGACTATCACAGTGCAGGTGCATTTATACAGAGACTTGATTACACACAGGTGGATTCTATTTATCATCATTAGTCATTTAGGTCAACATTGGATCATTCAGAGATCCTCACTGAACTTCTGGAGAGAGTTTGCTGCACTGAGAGTAAAGGGGCTGAATAATTTTGCACACCCAATTTTTCAGTTTTTTATTTGTTAACCAAGTTTGAAATATCCAATAAATTTTGTTCGACTTCATGATTGTGTCCCACTTGTTATTGATTCTTCACAAAAATTACAGTTTTATATCTTTATGTTTGAAGCCTGAAATGTGGCAAAAGATCGCAAAGTTCAAGGGGGCCGAATACTTTCGCAAGGCACTGTGTGTTTGTATATGTGTATATATATATATAACTGCTGTTCACAAACGCTCTCCATCCAACCTCACTGAGCTCGAGCTGTTTTGCAAGGAGGAATGGGCAAAAATTTCAGTCTCTCGATGTGCAAAACTGATAGAGACATACCCCAAGCGACTTACAGCTGCAATCGCAGCAAAAGGTGGCGCTACAAAGTATTAACTTAAGGGGGCTGAATAATTTTGCACGCTCAATTTTTCAGTTTTTTATTTGTTAAAGTTTGAAATATCCAATAAATTTCATTCCACTTCATGATTGTGTCCCACTTGTTGTTGATTCTTCACAAAAAATGACAGTTTTATATCTTTAGGTTTGAAGCCTGAAATGTGGCAAAAAGGCGCAAAGTTCAAGGGGGCCGAATACTTTCGCAAGGCGTTGTATATCACTTGCAGCTAGCATATGGCAAATTCAAAGAAAAAGCAGCAACTAGATTTATTATGTTAATAGACTTGAACAGCAGGAGAGATCAGATTACCCAAGCTAAACAAAATGGCAACTGCGCCAGTGTTCTGGGAAAACTTTTATCTGGTTTGTGTTGTGCAAAGTCCTTCCATATGCACCTTACTCTAATAGCTAGTTATAAGTCAGGGCCTGTTCACATTGCAGAGGCTAAGTGTGCGGCAGCTGTTCATTTCAGCTGCAGTGAGCCAAGCGACAGGGGAGCGATGTAATGCACAGTTTAACGAAATATGCAGTTTTTGTTTTTCTTTTCGACTCCACTTTATTTGAAGTTAACAAAAGGGACACTTTATTCATATCATTGTACAGCGGCCTGGTGCGTTTTTTTGTTTATAGCGCAAAAAATAAAAAAAGCAGAGGTGATCAAATACCACCAAAAGAAAGCTCTATTTGTGGGGAAAAAAAAGGAGATACTTTTTTTGGGGTACAGCTTCGCACGACCGTGCAACTGTCAGTGAAAGTAACGCAATGCCGTATCGCAAAAAAATGGCCTGGTCATTAAGGGGGTAAAACCCTCCGGTCCAGAAGTGGTTAATATTTTACATTTATTTAAATTGAACACATAGCAATGATTGCCCAAATAGTTTCCACAACTTCTGATTCTTTTCTTGGTAGTTTTTTTAAATCGCAGATTACAATGGAAAGGTAATTCACAGTACCTACTGGTAGAGCAGTGATTTTATAGATTTAATTGTTTGGCCAAGGTGGAGCTTTCCTTTAAGGTGAACTGGTACCTTTTGCTGGGTTCCTTTCCTCAGGAAGACTTTAAAGGTTAGGTCGGTGCTCCACCAATGTTTGATCATATGACCGCTGAACAAGATGGGGAACACAAATCGCTGCTGAAACTTCACGACTGCAAAAAGGAAAAAAAAAAAAAAAATGTTACATTTACTGTCTATTCAGATCTGCATACAATGCCTGAAAACAAAAAAAAAAAAAAAAAAGGGCACGTGGAGCAGCACAACATTTAGCAAATAAGGAAACCGATATATGCAAAACGTCACTTCTATGATAGAGTAAATTAGGAATATTAGATATTCTCATATATATATATATATAATAATAATAATAATAATAATAATATGTAGGGTTACTGTCTTTCCTATTTTTTTTAGATAATTATAGAAAAGAACGGTGCTTAATGCAAAAAATATAAATGTGTTAATGCTTATTGAGGGACATAGGAAGTCTCAAACCAGCAGGTTATACTGCTGTCTACAGGAGAATTGGCCCAAAAAAAAAAAAAAAAAACAGGACATAACCCCTCCTGCTACCAGCAGGCCTCTGTTTTCTAGCAGAGCAGTACCAAGAGCGTGATCATAAACACAGAAGGGTAGGACCTGGGACCTGTAATCCTCACTGGACTACAAGAAAATGATTTTAAGGTGAATACAAAAATCCTAATGTCTGTCTTTCTCATACATAAAGGAGGTAGGGGAAGTCTTAAACCCTTGGGAAGTCCAAAAGCAATCCAATTGAACAGCAGGCAACACAGCAAACAGCTACTATGCTAACACAGACCCCAATATAATTAACAGGCACTGCAGCTCAAAGGGACAGAAGAACAATGTTCTTGTTAGGGTGGAAAACAGAGACTACCGTGGGAAGAAAGGAAGTCCTCAATACCATTCCATCCTTGTGCAGGACCAAAAAATGGTTCTTTTCAATATAACAAACCTATAACCGGCCTTTGCAGCAAAGAGCACATGGAAAGGCGACCCATAGGTGAGTGTCTGAGCTGGCAGCTTTATATTACAAAAAACAACAAAAATTCCCAGCTCACTTACCAGACAACCTGCAACAAACCGAATTGTCCAGTCTAACACTTTACGTTAAAAGCAGGGGTTTAGTTTGCACATGTTTGCAAATAGATGCATAAGCTGCAGCGGCCACGTCACGGCACCCCAGAGTACTGCAGTCCTAACTCTAGAATTTTGAGAAGCCGTGGTTTTAATGTGAACTGTTAGACAAGGTCAACTTGGTTTGTTGCAGGCTGGCTGGTGAGCTAGGAATTGTAGTTGTTCTTTGACAAGCGTCGCCCTTCCATATGCTTCTTGCTGTAAAAGGACAGTTATAGGTTGGGGTGGTTGCCATTTGTTTGTACTGTTGATAATTGGTGAGCGGATGCACTGGAAACCTTCGTCGTCATTGTGCTTATACTGGGTGTCCAGTGCATTCCTGTACTTTTAGGGACGGGCAAGCTCCCTTCAGGTATACCTGTCCTTAATCTATTCATCATTATAAATGTGCTTCAACTCAGGAGACTCAAAATTTTAGAGTGAGGACTGCAGTACACTGAGGTGCTGTGACGCAGCTGCTGCATGTATTTGCAAATGTGTGAAAACAAAACCTCTTGGTTTTAATGTGAACTGTTAGAGAGGGTCAATTCAGTTTGTTGCAGGCTGGCTGGTAAGCGAGCTGTGAATTTTTTTTTTTGTTCTTTGCAATTTAAAGCTGCCAGCTCACACACTCACCTAGCCAAGCTGGTGGTCACACGTAAAACAATCCAGTGGGTCAGAGCAGAAAGGAACATCTCTGGTGGGTTTAAACAAGGGTTTCTGAAGTGCCCAAATAACGAGAGTGGGAAATAACTATGGAATGTACAAGGAAGAGCACATGGAAGACTCCCCAAGAAAAGGTCCTAATGAAAAAGTGGGAAGCCAATGGTCTCGGAAACAGAACAGAAAAGGCAGAGACCTGGGCCTTGATAGCACCAAGAGACAAAATGTTGGTCCATACCCAACTGCAAAAAAGAGATCTGCCATACAGAGAAAGTCTTGGGCTGAGAGCCCTTGGATTAACAGGAATCAAAGTACACCAGTCATGTCCAGCAGTAGACTTTGTGAGAAATAAACTTCCTAGCCTTGAGCATTGATGGAATCACACAAATGCCCCTTAGGACTTGGGCTTCAAAAGCAAAGTTGTTAAAGACAGTGATTGAGAAGCACAGTGGTAAATTGGACCAGAGGATCCAGAAGGTTTGGGAAAGCCCATGGCACATCTGTAAAAAGTCATAGACAACCATCAGCCCCAAGACCCTCATGCATAAGCAAAGGGTTTGACGATTTCTGGATTAAAGAAAAAAGACAATTTCTGGATTAAAGAACAAAGACGATTTCTGAATTAAAGAACAAAGACGATTTCTGGATTAAAGAACAAAGACGGCGGCGGAGCGGGACACGCTGGAAACTTGAATCCACTTACTTTAATGTAAGTTGCTACTGTTGTTATTGAAATAAATGCTTTTATTACACTCAAGAGGCGCTTTCCCTTCCTTTACACATCTAGATAACCAAGGACGGCAATCCCCTTCAAACGCATTAAAGCTAATACAGGGGCCAAAACTTTGGTGAAGACTCTGGGAGCCGAAGTGTGGCCAAAGGGCAACGCCACCAACTGAAAATGCTCCCCAGCTACTATGAAGCGGAGATGGCCCTGGTGACCCTTGAAAATAGGGATGTGGAGATATGCATCCTGCGAGTCGATGGAGACTAGAAAGTCCCCTGGACTCAATGACGCCACCACGGATCTGAACTTCTGCACCCACACCTAGCGGTGTAGGGACGTCAGATCCAGAATAGGACGCACTTTCCCCTCTTTTCTGGGGACAGTGAATAGGTTGGAGTAAAAACCCCGAAAACCTGTCCTGCACAGGTACTTGTATAAGGACTCCCTGGGCGAGCATGACTTGCACCGCCCCCCGGAGACCTTCGAGGCGGTCTGACAACAACCTGAGGCTTAAAAGAAAGAACCTGTCTGCAGGGAAGGATCGAAAACTCTATCTTGCATCCCGAGCGAATCAGCTCGTGAACCCACCTATCCTGAATCTAGTACAACCGAGGTTCTTAGAACCACTCAGACGTCCCCTCACCCCTGGTACGGGTGAGGGTGTCCCTTCATGAAGAGGTGGATTGTGACGCCGAACCAAGTGAACTGGTCTCGGGCTTAGAAAGGACCCCTGGTTTGGTTTAAAAAAGGGACCTCGCTTGGCGCGGGACGAATTCCCCCTAGCCACCTGGGGCAAAGGCGTGCTCTTACCCCCAGCGAGCCCTGTGATCAGTTCACCCAGAGAGTCCCCAAAAAGACGACTCCCCGCATAAGGGATGTCAGTCACTTAGTCGACAGCCATGCGACTAAGGGGGCCTTGTCTCCACCCACCTATCTGCCGGGTCCTTAAACACCAGGGAATCCCCCTCGGGCATTAAAGTGACTTTATTTAACCTGAAAACAGTGTGGTCCGCCTTAGGAGCCACAGTCCAGCGAAAATCCACCGGATCCGCAAAAGGATAACTGTACTGAAAACTCTTGGGCACCACAAACATACAGTGGGTACGGAAAGTATTCAGACCCCCTTAAATTTTTCACTCTTTGTTATATTGCAGCCATTTGCTAAAATCATTTAGGTTCATTCTTCTTCCTCATGAATGTACACATAGCACCCCATACTGACAGAAAAACACAGAATTGTTGACATTGTTGCAGATTTATTAAAAAAGAAAAACTGAAATATCACATGGTCCTAAGTATTCAGACCCTTTGCTGTGACACTCATATATTTAACTCAGGTGCTTTCCATTTCTTCTGATCATCCTTGAGATGGTTCTACACCTTCATTTTAGTCCAGCTGTGTTTGATTATACTGATTGGACTTAATTAGGAAAGCCACACACCTGTCTATATAAGACCTTCCAGATCACAATGCATGTCAGAGCAAATGAGAATCATGAGGTCAAAAGGAACTGCCTGAAGAGCTCAGAGACAGAATTGTGGCAAGGCACAGATCTGGCCAAGGTCACAAAAAGATTTCTGCTGCACTTAAGGTTCCTAAGAGCACAGTGGCCTCCATAATCCTCAAATGGAAGACATTTGGGAAGACCAGAACCCTTCCTAGAGCTGGCCGTCCGGCCAAACTGAGCTATCGGGGGGAGAAGAGCCTTGGTGAGAGAGGTAAAGAAGAACCCAAAGATCACTGTGGCTGAGCTCCAGAGATGCAGTCAGGAGATGGGAGAAAGTTGTAGAAAGTCATCACTGCAGCCCTCCACCAGTCGGGGCTTTATGGCAGAGTGGCCCGACGGAAGCCTCTCCTCAGTGTAAGACACATGAAAGCCTGCATGGAGTTTGCTAAAAAACACCTGAAGGACTCCAAGATGGTGAGAAATAAGATTCTCTGGTCTGATGAGACCAAAATAGAACTTTTTGGCCTTAATTCTAAGCGGTATGTGTGGAGAAAACCAGGCACTGCTCATCACCTGTCCAATACAGTCCCAACAGTGAAGCATGGTGGTGGCAGCATCATGCTGTGGGGGTGTTTTTCAGCTGCAGGGACAGGACGACTGGTTGCAATCGAGGGAAAGATGAATGCGGCCAAGTACAGGGATATCCTGGACAAAAACCTTCTCCAGAGTGCTCTGGACCTCAGACTGGGCCGAAGGTTTACCTTCCAACAAGACAATGACTAAGCACACAGCTAAAATAACGAAGGAGTGGCTTCACAACAACTCCGTGACTGTTCTTGAATGGCCCAGCCAGAGCCCTGACTTAAACCCAATTGAGCATCTCTGGAGAGACCTAAAAATGGCTGTCCACCAACGTTTACCATCCAACCTGACAGAACTGGAGAGGATCTGCAAGGAGGAATGGCAGAGGATCCCCAAATCCAGGTGTGCAAGACTTGTTGCATCTTTCCCAAAAAGACTCCTGGCTGTATTAGATCAAAAGGGGGCTTCTACTAAATACTGAGCAAAGGGTCTGAATACTTAGGACCATGTGATATTTCAGTTTTTCTTTTTTAATAAATCTGCAACAATGTCAACAATTCTGTGTTTTTCTGTCAGTATGGGGTGCTATGTGTACATTCATGAGGAAGAAGAATGAACCTAAATGATTTTAGCAAATGGCTGCAATATAACAAAGAGTGAAAAATTTAAGGGGGTCTGAATACTTTCCGTACCCACTGTATGTTTGATACAGCACCATTGGTCATCCACTGTTTCGTGAAACTCCTCGGGACAAGGAAAAACCTGACCCGATTTTTGGGCTTTGCGGTCCCGAAGGAAACACGCTTACCCGACGGGGGACTCATCATTCTTAACAGGACTGATAAGTGCGTCAACCGCAGCGCGGTCCCGCGCTGACCCAGAAGATAAATCCTCCTCCACATCCGACTGAGAGGACAGTGACCCCTCAGGGGGGACGTTGTCCATGGCAACCAAATCTGGTTCTGAATCAGAAGACTGAGAGGGCATAGGCTGTTTTTTAGAAACCCGGTCAGACATCAGCAAAACCACTTTTGACGCTAAAGTCGCAAGAGCAGCAGATAGAGAGACTTATGGAGGCGGATTCAGGAGTACCTGAACCACCCACCAGGTCTGTGGGGAATTTGCTATCCTGGGACTCCATAATAGCAATACACAATTTAAGCGACGCTGGCCCTTTAAATCGGCGATTCCCGCGGCCCCCACCGCAAACCTGCACGCAAATGGAGACCTTGTCCCTTGCTACAGGAATCTGTAAAAATTATTGCTAGCAGGAATCCAGGCCAGAGAAACCAGTAAAATGCCCCCCAAAGTGTGTTACACTTGCCCGTGCTGCTGAGGATCTGAAGGGAAGAAAGGAAGTGACCTCACGCCCCTAGAAGCAAAGCCAGCCCTGAGCCACAAGAAAATGGTTGCCAATAGAAGTCTATGGGAGAAAAGCCCTGGGAAAATGGCCGTTGCCCACAAAGGACATCATGCCCACACTAAAGATGGCGCCCGATCGGCGCCAAAAGGATGACAGAAAATGGCTGCTGCCCACACTGAGACCGAACAGCCTGCCCACACCCAAAATGGCGCCAGCGCGGATTAGCGCTAATTGCGGCCCCAAAACAACATGCACTGGCCCCCACAGAGCACTACAAGCACCCCTGGGATGTAGGAGACCCCCGCACCCCCGCCCCACACCATGGTCAAACCGCGACAGCGCCCCCGCAGGGACAGGGAAGGGACACACAGGGGCCGCACCTACAGCCATGAGGGGGATATCACAGAACCCTTACCTGAACTGTCATCCCCAAACAGAGGGCCCACATACACACCCAGGGGCGGGCTGGGCCGGGGGGCAGGGTGGCAATTTCCCCCCGGGCCGCTCTGATCCCCCCCAGAAAAGGCCGGTCAGTCAGACTCAGTATGGTATGCTGCGTATGCATTATTTTCATTGTACATCAGTGAGGAGTGACTCACACTGGCTGGCCGGCGAATGCTCCAGAGACCGGGTTGCTAGATCACCAGCCGCCTGGCGTCTAGCAACCAGTGACGTCACGGTCTCTCTCTCTCTCCACTCCAGAGGACGTAAGCGAGGCTGAGTGGAGAAGACCTATGCGAGGCGGAGGAGGATCTATTCTTCCTTGTCCTCCGCGCCGCCGCCGATTACTGGCCCCACCCACCTCCGGACCGGCTCCTCCCTCCATCTATCTTCTATTGTGGGGCCGCTGCACAACTTTGTCCTCCGCGCCGCCGCCGATTACTGGCCCCACCCACCTCCGAACCGGCTCCTCCCTCCACCTATCTTCTATTGTGGGGCCGCTCCACAACTTTGTCCTCCGCGCCGCCGCCGATTACTGGCCCCACCCACCTCCGGACCGGCTCCTCCCTCCATCTATCTTCTATTGTGGGGCCGCTGCACAACTTTGTCCTCCGCGCCGCCGCCGATTACTGGCCCCACCCACCTCCGGACCGGCTCCTCCCTCCATCCGTCTTCTATTGTGGGGCCGCTGCACAACTTTGTCCTCCACCGATTACTGGCCCCACCCACCTCCGGACCGGCTCCTCCCTCCATACATCTTTTACTGTGGGGCCGCTGCACAAGAGAAGAGAGGAACTGGTAAATTGTCTGGGAAATTCAATCCAGAATTGGGGACAGCCAGCAGGTGCAGAGCAGATCCACGGCTCCACCATCCAAAGCAGTGCACCTCTCAAGCTGCTGCGGTGAGGAAGTGGTCGGGACTCGGGAGAAGAGAACAGTGAGTAAAAAAATAAAATAAAAGTCATGTGTGTATGGAGCATAATTTTCCTGTACTCTGCTACCCCTGGCACTATATACATATGGATGCAGGGCCAGCCCTACCATGGGTCCCGGTGGGACCATGGGACCAAGGCGGCACTTAGAGAGGGGCCGCCATTTCTCTTCTTCGGCTTTTGCGCAAAAAAAAAAGGTCCGCGGCCGGCCTGACATGCACACTGCGCATGTGCCGCCGCCGCCGCTCGTGAAAGCCCGTAAACGTTCGGCTATTTCCGTGATTAGCCAAACATGTACGGGCTTTCCCGAGCAGCGGCGGCACATGCGCAGTGTGCTTGTCAGGCCGGCCGCAGACGTGTTGGCGCTGGGCGGCACCATTTTTAAATCCTAAGGCGCCTTAGAAAGAGGTAAGTGAGACGCTCCACACAGCCACACTACCATACCTCCAGCCTACCCATCACTGCACCTACTGTTCTGTGTGCCTCTGACTTACTGATCTCATGGTCTTTCTGACCTGCCAGTTGTACCCCCCCTTTCACCATCACTGCACCTACTTCCAACTGTACCCCAGATGTTCCTCAATAATGTGCCTACTGCTAATTGTACCTACCTTTTAGCTTCAATGCATATACTGCCAACTGCACCTCCTGCCAGCTGTTCCCAGGCTACTCCATTACACTTGCTGCCAGCTGCCCCTGACATACACTTCTCTAGTCACTTACCCATCACTGATTCCTGGCTCTTTACTCAAATGCAAGAAATTATTTCCTTATTGTTTTTTGCATGTCTCACTTTCTATATTTTCTAAACTTTTTTTTTTTTTTTTTTTTTTAGGAAAAATATTATTTTATAAACAATATTAAATGATGGAGAATGTAGCTATTTATATTACTTCTGCCTTGCGGCACTGGAATCCATAGTTCGATACTTGGTCAGGACACTGTCTGCATGGCGTTTGCATGTCCTTCCTATGCTTGTGGGGGGATTATTAGTGGGCGCCGGGCGGGCAGTGTTAGGCCTGTACGGCTGTGCCCTTCCAAGTCACCTCAGGGAGCCCCACGCACGCCAATGCAGGTTGGGCATCAGGTCCAAAAGTAACATTTTTCCACACCTAAAGGTCACCTAGATTTTTTTTTTTGTTTTTTTACATTTTATGTGGCAAGTAGCAAAAGTGTATTTGTTCCAGAATTATCAAGGTTGGGGTAGTGAAAGTATCAGTGTGTGTGGTTGGGAAGGGTGGTGGAGGGGGAATTTGCAGGAACAGTTGTGAGAGCAGGCGGAAGGTAATGTTGCAGGGCATTGTGTCTCAAAGGGGGGCAAAAGTTGGGGGACATGGAGATATAGAGTGAGAGCAGAGGAAAGCATGTACAGTCTTGGTGAGAGAAGGGGAACAGAAATGGTGGCAAAGGGGTGGCCCAGCTGTGGTGGTAAGGTAAAGAAAAAAAAAAAAGAGCAGTGATATGTGCAGTGCAGCTTTGAGGGGAGCTGCAGGCTTGGTGGGCGCTAAGGGAAGAAGGGCGCAGACATGGTATATGGTGAGGGAAGGGAGGTGCAGGCTTGGTGGGTGGTAAGTAAAGGGGGCTGCAGGCATGGTAGGTGGTGAGGGAAGGTGGGACTAGGAATGGTCTATAGTGTGGGATGAGGAGTCCAGGCATGGTGGGTGGTGATGGAAAAGGCTGCAGCTGCCATTGTGCGGGGCTGCAGGCATACTACAGAAGATGCAGTGCTGCGGGCATGGTATATGCCCACAGCACTGCATCTCCTGTAGTATGCCCGCATCCCCACATTCTCTTGTACCATGCCCGCAGCACTGCATTTTCCTGTACCATGCCCGCAGACCCGCATTCTCCTGTACCATGCCCGCAGCCCCGCATTCTCCTGTACCATGCCCGCAGCCCCGCATTCTTCTGTACCATGCCCGCAGCCTTGCATTCTCCTGTACCATGCCCGCAGCCTTGCATTCTCCTGTACAATGCCCGCAGCCTTGCATTCTCCTGTACCATGCCCGCAGCCCTGCATTCTCCTGTACCATGCCCACAGCCCCGCATTCTTCTGTACCATGCCCGCAGCCCCACATTCTTCTGTACCATGCCCGCAGCCCTGCATTCTCCTGTACCATGCCTACAGCCCTGCATTCTTCTGTACCATGCCCACAGCCCTGCATTCTCCAGTACCATGCCCGCAGCACTGCATTCTCCTGTACCATGCCTACAGTCCTGAATTCTTCTGTACCATGCCCGCAGCACTGCATTCTCCTGTACCATGCCTGCAGCACTGCATTCTCCTGTACCATGCCAGCAGCCCTGCAGGGCACTGTGGCACTATAGACAGTAGAAAGCCTGGTGCATGTCTTTTCTTACATGTCTTTTCTTACCCTAGTTGTCCCTCATTTTCAAGTCCCAAAGTTGGGATGTATGCCCTTGTACAACCTTGTTTAGCTAATTTGAATGTTTACATTCTATACCAGCTTGAGGCATCTGTCCCAGACATCCCAAGTCTCCTGCGATTTGCGGGAGTCTCCGCCTTTGGCCGGCGGCTCATGGACACCTGCAAGTGCCGTGCAATCTCCCGGCTGCTGTGGGAGACTTAGGATGTCAGTGACAGAGCCGCTGCTTCCTGTATAGTTCCGGCTCTGTCACAGACAGAGTGATAAGAAATGCGCTTCGCCTGTGACAGGAGCCACACAGGAAGCATCGGCTCTGCTCTCTACTGCAGCCGCTGCTTCCTCCAGCAGTACCTGCATGACCAGCATTACCCGCCAGCAGTGCCAGCACTACCCACCAGCATTACCTGCCAGCAGTGCCAGCACTACCCACCAGCACTACCCACCAGCATTACCCGCCAGATGTACCCGCCAGCATTACCCATCAAAACTACCCGCCAGCAGTAACAACCAGCATTACCCACCAGCATTACCCGCCAACACTACCCGCCAGCAGTAACTACAAGCATTACCCGCCAGCAGTAACTGCCAGGATTACCCACCAACACTGCCCGCCAGCAGTAACTGCCATCATTACCCGCCAGCAGTATCCAAACAACAGCATTACCCGCCAGCAGTAATCGCCAGCATTACACGGAGTGCCACCTTCCTGAAATTAGTTTTTTGAGGTTGGGATGCCTGCTGTCCTTGTTGCTATTAAAATTTAATTATGATACCACATTGTATCAAATTTGTCTTGCTATATAACATGAATATCCCTTTTAAAACCAGGTGGGCATGGATGGTGAGTTGATTCGGTGGTTCAATGGGCCACTTGACTGGACTTGCCCCCCAGGCCTAAGGCTGCCAGCCCTCCCCTGTACACACCCCAATAAAGATCGTTCAGAGACAGAGGGGTAGTCATCGTATTCACCGGTCCAGCGAATGTGGGAACCGCTCTACGACAGGAAACCTCCCACCCTGAGTGGGGGTGCCGTCAGCCGAAGGGGACCCTAGCAACACGCGGGCGTACCGCAGTTGAGACATCCCAGCGAAGATTGCAACTTCGCAGGCTCATCCCTGACGCCAGGGACACTGTCGTTTGCGAGGCCTGGGCGTACCAATAACCTGCTAACGCTCTATGGCAGGCTGGGAGTCTGTAAGGTTTTATAACAACCAGTGCGAGGCCCAGCTCTGCAAATGCTGTAGTCTTCTAAAGTCGGACTAACTAAGTAAAAGGAGAAAATAAAAAGCTATCTTTTTAAAAGAAAAACACTTTTGTAGAGAGAAAACATAAAAAAGAAGAAAAAAGCTGAGACCCAAGTCTCAGGCAGGGAAACCCAGCCTACTCCTGAGCTTGGCAGCAGAAAACTGATTAGATAACAGGAAGTAGCTGAGGGATAATGTCTGCGGGACAGCCCCATAGAGGTGTGTCTGGTTAAAAAACCTGTTGTTATTAACTGTTTAATAACTGCCTAGCTTACTCCTTGAGTGCACAGCAATTACCCAATCGTAATGAATTAAGAGCGGTGACGACTGTCAGAGGACGCAAGAGAAAACTGAAGGCATGCTGATGGTAGGAGGGGTTATACCCTGGGCTGGCCTACAGTGAAAGCTCTGTATTCATTAATTAAAATACAAACCTACCTTTGAATGGCTAAGCAGCACTCAACCAACTATTTTGTTCTGGGAGTGGAACAGGAAGTTCCCATCGCACTGCTGGAACACCGTGCTATTTATTGTTACGGAGCTGGAGGTGAAGTGTGAGCTTCAGATGGGCCTTGGTGTCTTGCAGCGATGAGATTCCTCCTGATCTCACTCTGATTGCTCTCCCTGTATGTTGTCCTTGCCGATTCCAGCACAGCAGATGCGATATGAGGAGGCGCTGATTCCCATTTAACAAGCTGGTACCGGGATCAAAAGGTGGATCGCCATTGGACAGTGGAGGATCACTGGTTTGGTTTAAAGCGCTTGACCTTTCCATTAAGGGTACGTGTTTACTACCTAGGGGGGAGCATGGCGGTGTGGTGAAGGCTCTTGGTGGCTGTTTTGGTGAAATTGAAGGAGATTATCCTGGGTCTATTCTACACCATTCCCACTTTGTTCCATTGGAGACTTTTTTTCACCATTGTTTGCATGACCAGCCATAATGAACATTATTGATTAAGTTCACAACTCGTTATAAATACATTCGCCGCTCTTGAAATAAGGGCGTATTAGCGCTGCTAGTGCATATATGGGCTTATGTTTATGTACGCACCTTTTTTAGCTATTTATTGTATGTAGCAAAGGCTACACACAGTTAATAAAACGTGCCCAACAAGTGTACTGATTAGAGCAATAAATAGTTTGTGCGGAGCAACGATTTAAACGGACATTAAACATAGACTTTAATCATTTTTTCTATTTGCCTATGTCTAGCTCTTGTAGGCAGCTGCATATAACCCACATATCTATAATTTACTTTATCCCCGTGTCCTTCATTGGAAACCTTTATATTGCAACTTCCCTTCCTTAATCTGGATTTTCAATAGGAGACTAAGATGGACATGAATGCCATAAACTGATGGGAGCTAAAAGATTTTTAGGGTGACGATTTAGGGAGTTCTCCAATCGCTACCAGGGGTCAGGAAGGAATTATTCCCTCATTGTAGCAAATTGGCTAATGCTTTATGAGGGTATTTTTCGTTCCTCTGGATGCGGCTATGTAACAGCTATCCCACTCCTGTTGCATACTTGACCTATTTAAATTAAATCTTAAATGTATTTATGAATATTGAAAACGTATTTGTAATAGTCTACATGAAAGACTGCACTTAAAGGGAAGTGAAATAAACCTGTGTGTGCTCATGAAGCTCTAAGTATCCAAGTATGATAAGGTGAATCTAAAACAAACAAAATCTTTCTATTCAGGAGAAAGGGAGTCAGTCATTGGACAGAGAAGGTCATTCTGTGGAGGCCTGTCATGTGATTGTTTGATGGGGCTTCCCTTGTCTTGCAAAAACATGGGAAGGCACCATTTCCCCAACGGATTTCCCCCTTCATGAGAAACATATTGGGACCGATATGGAAGACCTGTAACATTTTAGATAGAAAGAAAAACCCCCCTAAAGGGTATGGGATTTTTGAGGCCAAGATAACACCAAATATAAAATTAAAACATATGTTTTAATTTTATATTTGGTATTATCTTGGCCTCAAAAGTCCCATACCCTTTAGGGGGGTTTTTCTTGCTATCCATTTTTCCAGGGATGTCGGCCTTATAACACCTCGCCCTGCTTAGATGAGTGATCTTTTGTAACATTTTAGAAGATTCATCAACCAAATCTGAATAACGCTGCTAATGTTTCTCAGTGTGATGTAAACATAAATAGCTTTCCTGTGCACTCAGGAAGTTACTCTTAACCCAACTGGATCAATGAATACAGGCCCGAACTTCCCACTGTTTGAGCTCTGTCCCTTCCAGCCATCTACACACCAATAGCAGTGTCTAAACAACTTCCAACACTGTTTTTATGGACCAGGAGAGCAGAAATCATAAATGCTGTACACCAGGACAGGCTCGCTTAAATCAACTGAGATGAAGGAGAACACATTACAATACAGAGAACTGATCTCCACTAGTGAGCACTCACCTCCATTTGCAGTCTTGCTGGACACCAGTCGGGTGATCTCAGAGGCCACAGACACCTCTCCCGCTTTGTTTTTGGAGGAGACTGGAAATTGAAACTCCAAAAAGTATGTTCTGCCAGCAGAGAATAAAGAAGAAGTAATCACTATTAAGGACCGGGTATTAGTAGGCTGAAACGATTTTCAACTCTAAAGCCCCGTACACACGTACAGAATGTTGGCCGTAAAATCGGCCATCTTTTGTCCGATGCTGTCCTGTCGGTTGAAAAGTGCCAAAGACTGCCCACGAATTTTATCGGCCAACAACAGCCGACTGCAGAAGTGATATCATGTGATGGTTAACTTTCCGTGTGTTTTTTCTTCTCTGAGCATGCCCAGTCTTGCTAATCAGCTGTTTGTCGGCCGAATTCTGTACTGAGGAACAATCGGCCGTTCTGGTGTTGGCCAACAAAAATTTTAAAGCCTGCACACCAGATTCTGTTCGGCCGAAAAGTCGCAGTCGGTTGTCAGAAGCATCATACTAACAAGCCGAAAATCGGCCGATCGGTCGGTGGCCGAATATTTACGGCTGACAATCGCTACGTGTGTACGGGCCTTAAGGGTCAATTTACAAGCATTGTGTCAGTGAATAGGGTGACCGAGGATTTCAGATCAGTCATAAATTCTCCACTTTCAGACCTTAGATCGGCCTCAATTCCTCCACTTTCACATCTCAGATCAGCCCCAATTCCTCCACTTTCACACCTCAGATCAGCCCCAATTCCTCCACTTTCACACCTCAGATCAGCCCCAATTCCTCCACTTTCACACCTCAGATCAGCCCCAATTCCTCCACTGTCAGAAAGGCAGGGAGTTTACATTCATACCTGCTGCAGCTGGCATTCCAATAAGAGAAACAAGAGGGTAGGTAGGTGGGCTTGTTCACATAATGACCTCAGCAACCGCAGGTGAGCTTGCTCTGGTAGATGGAGGGCTGAAAATTTCAATGACATCAGGCAGGCCTCTAAAAAGTCCTGGAGGTGGGTGGGCCATGAAAACAGAAGGGCAGGCCAAGCTTTGTTCAATGCAACCTAGTGAGCTGTCAAGTACAGCCCATGGCAGCTGTGTTGTAAAGTGAGCAAGGAGAATTCTCTGACAGTCCACCAGGCTAGTCTGTGCCTGAACATATTGCCAGTGGCCATCCTCCTGGTGCCACTGAAAAGGACATTGCATGTCCACACAATTTCTGTTGCATTGCAGGTCGGTAGCCAGACCTGAACCTAGTGGCTCTCCCCCAATTTTTGTTGACATCGTGTCCACTGTAGCATTTGCATTTTGCAGAGCAGGTTAGGGAATGGCCATAGAGGGATTACATTGATGCAGTTGGCCAGCTTAAACATGCATTGCAATATGTGTGAATTAAAAAATCCCTGCTTGGCACCGGTGCCTTAGGTTGCCCATTTCTGGAGTGTAACAAGCAGGTGACACAGGAATCGCAAAACTGCACATGTGACTAGTAGTATCACTATGCTGCCTGTACCATGTAGAATTACATAGGTGGATTTTAGCACAGACATATTTTAATTCTATTGTATTGCAGGTCAGTGACCAGACCTAAGTCTATAGCTCTCCTACAACTGTGTCTTATTTATTTGCTCCTTATTAGCACTATATCCACTGAAGTATGGTATTCGCAAATAAGAAATTTGCATTTTTCAGTGTATAGTAAGGACTGGCCAGAGAGGGATTACTTTGACGCAGTTGGTTGGCTTAAACGTGTATTGCAATGCATGTGAACCCAAAATGTGTGTCTGCTTCTTGTTTCTGTCCTTATTATCATGTGTCCCTTCCTGTCCTCAGAGCCATTTAGAAAGTGAGGCAGATCTCACCAGTGAGGACACAAAGCAGTAAAATACCACAGGAACAAATATTTTCACTCTTATCGTTATTTTGTCCTTGATGGCGAGATTCCCTTCATTTTTATCTAGGTAACCACACAGGAAGTAAGGGCTTAACTCTCCAACACTCTCCATTAAAGGATAAGTTCATCTTTGGGAACATGTTACATGTTCTACCCATTTTTAGGGTGGAACATGTAACATGTTCCCACTGCTGTAGGCTCTCCTTGACGCGCTGTCTCTAGTGACAGCAAGCCGGAGTCTTTCTCACATGTTTTAAACAAGACCTGGCTCACTCACCCGGCCACGTCATTCATTTACAGAGTTTTATGAATAGGAGAACTACAAGTACCGGCAGCCTTTGCAGCTGTTAGCTTGTAGTTCTCAATGAACTACCAGGGCACTGTTGAGTGCTCAGTTAATCCATTGTTTCTTCCTGTCATTGTGTAACTGCCCGCTCATACGAGGTACAAGCAAACAGCTTACACTGACAGTCTGCAGGAGTCCTGCACACGCAGGTGCAATACTTTGCAGGCTCCTAGTAAAATAATAAATGCACATTTTTTATCTGCTAAAAGATGCGCATTTAAATATCCCCCAAAAATTTGAAAAGCAGGCTTTTTATGCTTTATTAACTTTGTGAATTTGAATGTTTATCATGTGACAGGAAGGTGCAAAGCTAAGCATCTTTTAGCAGATTTTCCCAGATGGTTGAGTGTTTGCAGGCGGTCATTTCCACCAATCTGTTCCAATCACTACATACCGTTTGATGGAGGATGCTGCCCTTGGTGGTTTTCCTTTGCTGCCTCTCTTGCCCAGGGGGACATATGTGGTTTCTGGTTTGACCTTTAAGGATTCCACAATGACCCGAGCTGCATGCATCCGCCCCAGCAGTGTGAGACGGTCAACACTGAGATCCATGGTTTCCATCCGCGTTTTGTCACTAACCGATCTCTCTGTGGATTTAGGTCTGAAAAATAGTATCAGAGAAGCTTACGATTATCCTTAGTTTAGTCAGAGAATAGATAATGCAATATTGGAAACACTGCCACTGCAAAGGTCAGAAGATCCACTCCATTTTTCTTAAGAGGCACTCTGTCATTTTAAAGAAGTATCGTTACAACATCACAATAGAAATGTTATGGAATCCTCCAGGGAACTCTGTTCCATTCTAATCCATAGACACGTTGTGTAATAAAACCATAACCATGTCTGCGCTGCCTGTAGCTCCACCCTGGGCTGAAGCCCAATTCATGCGTAAATACTTCTTTAAATTAACAAAACAAAAAGGTGCTGGCGGGTGTGAATTTTAGGTACCCAGATGTACTTGCAAATACCTACAACCACTTTAAAGTACCCGCTGCTTAGCCTGAATGTCAATCCATATTGACAAGCAAACCATCAGCAGAAGCCAAATACAATTTGCATAATTTCAGGTCATCAGCAGAGCATGCGATTCACCCTATGCAACAGGGCTGGTTCTTGGCAATTGGCCAAGCACTGTCATACTTACCCGGAGACTTTTAATGAAGATTGTTCCTCTGATTTAGAGCTGGATTGCTTCAAGTTTTGCTCTTCATCTTTCCCTTGTCTGTTATTAGATCCATTTTTCTCTGATCTGGACTGTTCTTTTTCACTGCCAAAATCCTCATGTGATTTCTTTCAGGTAAAAATAAAGCAGAGTAATTTAGAGCTGAATTTTGTAAATTGAAAGCTGAATACATGCAGATATAAAAGACAAAACGCAACCTGAATTTGATTTTGTACCAGTGTTCTCCATTTCCCTGTACTGCAAAGCTCAGACTTGTAAAGGGAGAAGCAGCATAAAGAGCCAGTCAGCTGTGCTCATAGCAGGACAGAGCAGAATGCCAAGGTGATGGTTCATCAGTCTGCTGCTTCTACTTTACTGTCCAGTCAAAGGCTGGGGGGGGGGGGGCAAGACCTGTAAGTGGTCCTTAATTGAAGCAGCGAAAAATCAGAGGTCTCCAGCCGTCCCAGACTGGGCTGTGCTGTGGCAAAGCTGTGTAGATTTGAGGACCTTTGGTAGGTGAAACCGTTTCAATAGGTCTATTTCATCTGTGTATTTAGCGGCTTGTCTGGAGTACAGCAACGGCAACATTCTTCAACAAGTAACTTAAAACATATGACCTTCCACTTCCAATCACATTGATCATAACTGCACACAGAGAGAAGAGAACAAGCAATACCCATTCCTGTGAACATGGTAATCATCTTCATGGTCCTTACCGGAGCCGAATAAAACAAGTTCTCCAATAGACTCTGGTCGTACTGAGGATCATTCAGTTCACTCTCACAGAGGTCACTTCCGGTAATGGATTCTGGGGGTGATCCTGTCCCATCCCAGTACTGACCCAGGGATATTTGGGAGCTGCAATTGAGAGACAATTTAGTAGGGATATTACAAATTCTATTACATGGTCCTTTGTAAAGGCAGACAACATGAGTGTGAGGGTTAGAACCTGTCTCAGGTTCTTACTGCGGTCTATTTAAAGCGGAGTTCCACTCAAAAGTGGAACTTCCGCTTATCTGTCTCCTCCCCCCCCCTCCGATGCAACATTTGGCACCTTTCAGGTACCCTGTCCCCACTTCCGTTGGACCTCGCCGCAGCGAGGTACATCAGAGGTTCCGCCCCCTCCTCCTCACTCGGCTTCCAGGCCAATTACCGAGCGCATAGCGCTTCGTGCATGTGCAGTAGGAAGCCGGCGGTGAAGCCACAAGGCTTCACTTTCGGGTTTCCTTACCGGCAATGGCAGCACCCGACAGTCGATGGATTCCAGGACAGGTTAGTATCCTAATATTAATAGTCAGCAGCTCAAGTATGTGTAGCTGCTGACGTAATTTTTTTGGGGTGGGGGCGGGGAGATATTCCTTTACTTCCTGTCCAGATCACCCCACAGGAAGTAAAGGAAATCCACAGAAGGACACTGCAAAAAAACAGGCAAAAAAAGTTTTAAATGCAGGCAAACAAATGCAGACAAATAGACTATCAGTATTATCTTTGGTCTCCATGCAGCTGATCTTTTCCAAATTACTGACTTATCATGCCTTGTTCAGAAACGAGTCTCTGTGTGAAGGTGACCATCTTGGTAGCGGCAGGGCATTGCTTCCTTCAGCTGGATAACAGTCAGCAGCACATCTGTGACATCACTAAATCTCAATGTGATCTCATGCCAAATCTCCTGAGGCTAGCAGTCAGGGGTAGCAGTGTCTTAGATCTCACACTGCAGATATCCAGCTATAAGGCTACAGAACAGGAGTGCCTAAGAACCCTCACATTCCAGCACTTCTATTTTTCAGGAGAAATTCCAAACAGAAGCTAGATTTTTCAGGATACTGCTTAGACACAATTAACATTTCTAGATTTTCCTTATAACAAAACTTCACTTTTTTAGGCCAATTTAACATAATAGTGACTCCATCAAGAGTTTAAGCGCTTCAATACTGGGCACTTTTACCCCCTTCCTGCCCAGGCCAATTTTCAGCTTTCAGCGATGTCGTACTTTGAATGACCATTGCGTGTTTTTTTTTTTCTCACACAAATAGCACTTTCTTTTGGTGGTATTTAATCACCCCTGAGTTTTTTATTTCTTGCTAAAAAAAAAAAAAGACTGAAAATTTGGATAAAAACAACAACGTTTTGTTAATTTCTGTCAGAAAATGTTGTAAATAAGTAATTGTTCTCCTACACTGATATGCGGTGATGAGGCTGCATTGATGAGGAGGAACCAATATGCAGCACTGATGGGCACCGCTAAGCAGCACTGACATCCAGCACTTATGGATAGGCACTAAAAGGCAGCACTGACTTGCATCACTGATGGGCACAGATTGGCATCACTAAAGGGCACAGAGGGGGCTGCACTGATAATCAGGGCACTGATGATCAGTGCCCTGATTATCTGTACAGGTCTCCCCTGTGAGGAAATGCCACTGATTGGCTCTCCTCTCCTCACACTCTGTCAGTGTGAAGGGAGAGCCGACAGCCGGCATTTCCTTGTTTACATGTGATCAGCTGTGATTGGACAAAGCTGATCACATGGGTAAATAGCCACGTCATATGACGTCATCCCAGAACAACTGAGCATCCCACCCGCTGTCATTTGTCTACACGGCGGGTGGGAGGTGGTTAAAGAGCAGTTAGAAAGGGCTTCCCTGCAAAGCAAAGGGTTAATAATTACCGACACACAAACCCCCCCCCCACTGCCACTGCCACTGCCACTGCCTTCATGCTGCTAAAACATCCTTAGCATCTAGCACACTTTCCAGAGTATGAGATCCCCTGCTGTGGTTCCCTCTGCTGGCTTCTACATACTACAGGACAAAATAGTGACTTAGGTGCCAGCAGAGCATAGAAGAGTACCAGGTATCTTCCACTCCTAGGGGGGGGGCACTGCCGACCATCTATGAATTGAGATGCACCTTTTACAGCTCTGCTGCAGATCCTCGTTATCCTGCCATCACCACTGACTCATCTGTGCAAGGACTCCAGCTGCTATATTATCCTCTATGCTCACATCCCTGAACCTCATAGAGTCACTCTTAATCAGTATGATCAAGAAGAATGCAAAATGAGAGGGAAGAATTCTTTTTTTATACTCACCCCGAGAACAGGATCTTGGGGAAAAGAAGCCTACTGTAGAGGACAAAAAAAGTCAATGCTACTACTACACAGCCTGCAGGAACACACTCTGAGACGGTGAATGAAGGGAACTTCCATATTTCCACATAAATATACAGCCTTAATGAAGTTATAATAAGTAATAATGTGCAAAAAAAAAAAAAAAAGATGACACACATCTACCCTGGAGGGTGACTTAGGGGACATTCTAATACCCATGAAAAAAGGCAATGTATGAAACAGCACTGATGAGCAACACGACAGATAAGTATTCGGGATAGGCCGATAGTCACTTTTTTGAAAATATCGTATCGGCCACAAACTAATCCCCATGCACTGGTCACTCTGCATTGGATGGGGGCACCGGTCACTCTGCATTGGATGGGGGCACCGGTCACTTTGTGACCAAAATATCGGTATCGGCCCTAGAAAAACCATATCGGTTTATCCCTAATAAGTATCAACGCTTTACTTTGTAGGGAAGCCCCTTAACTTCACATTAATTTCAATATGGTTTTGCGCATACACTTACCTGCCTAGCAATAGCTCTATGGCTCTGGCATCACTATGAGCCTCTAATTCAGAGAGAGTCTGGTCTGTCGGGTGTAGGATTATATCTTTTGGTATGGAAGGCTTATGGAAATTTAGGAGGTTTTGGCGAGTATGGAGAGGGATATCCAGGGCAGCCCTGCAAATGAACACACAAAGCATACAAGATTTATGTTGACACAATGAAAGCCCACTAAACAACGTAAATTTTGGATTGAGTAAGCCCCCACTTACCTTGCAGCCTGTGAAGAGTAATTCTCTTTATCTGAGAGAGGGGGCAGCAATGACCCAACATCCAGGTCTATGTTAGGATCCAGTACCATGGCGGACTCAGTCATGGCATCCCTCAACTTGCTTCCTTTCTGTAAAAGAACTGGAAAACAAAGGCAGAAGAATGAGTTGGACAGAGAAGAAAGGTTTGGGTGAAGGTTTAGATGGCTAGACCAAACTTTCAGCCAGTCTTGTTGATGAGCATTTCTCTAAAGCCAAACTCCAGCCCTTTCTTCTCCAGTTTTACTGTCCTTGGCTCACCCCTTTTATTCATTGTATTTGTAGGCTCAGTATTAAGTAGGTATTACTTAGAGTGGTCTGCATGCAAATACACCCTCAACCTCATCATTTTAGGCCAATTTGTTTTCTGCTACATATTTTTGGTAAAAAAAAAAAATCACAATAAGCGTATTTTGATTGGTTTGCGCAAAATTTATTGCGTTTACTAACGAAGGGAAAGATTTCTGTCATTTTTGGTGTTTTTTTTTTTTTTTTAACGAGTAATGGCAGTGATCTGCGATTTTTTTTGCAGGACTGCAACATTGACAGATCGGACCCTTGACTGACATTTTTGACACTTTTGGGGTAACAGTGACATTACTGCAGTAATCAGTGCTATAAATATGCACTTTTACTGTAAAAATGACACTGGCAGGGAAGGGGTTAATTTTATTGGAGAGGGAGGGGTTAATGTATGCCTGGTGCTTACTGACATGTGTGGGGGGAGGTGACTGAGTGACACAGGGACAGATCGCAGGTTCAGCTATGCTGAACCCTGCAATCTGACCCTGCCTGTCGCTTAGGAGATCCGTCCGCTTTGTTTACACAAGCGGGCGGATCTCCACACTCGATTCCCCGACGATCGGGGAAGAGCGCGGTGATCACCCTGGCCCGACTCCCGCTGTGACTGAATACAGCGGGAGCGTAGGGGAGAAAGGGGAGTGTCTACGTCGCCAGACGATAACGAACCACTTTGCCGCAGTAGAGCTCTAGTGAGCAGCGGTAAAGTGGTTAAGTAGTGGATATGTTTGGATTATTCTATTTTTTGGAGAATAAGTATATGGTTTAGAGGCAATTTAAAAAAAAGCAAACCACTGAATAAATATATAAACACATACATACGGGTGTGTGTGTGTGTGTGTGTGTGTGTGTGTGTGTGTGCACACATATATGCTGATGAGCTGAGTCTGTCCTGGCCTGACATTTGACACGATTCTGCAAGTTTACGACAATGCTGCAATGCAGTCGTTCGAGGTGTTTTGAGTGGCACACATGCTCCAGGAGTGGAGGAACATCACTGGAAGACTTTGAAAGATCAGGAAGACCTTCAACAAGCTCAACCCCCGAAAATGTTGAAACCATTCGTAAACTTGTGCATAATGATCGTCAGAGAACAATCGCACATGCATAATGATCGTCAGAGAACAATCGCAAATGCCACTCACAACACTCCAAACGACTCATTGCAGCATCGCCGTAAAGTTGCTGGATCCCCTCAAACGTCTTTGTGGCAGATTTGCCCAGTTTCACACAGAATTTCACGTTTGCTCTGTGTTCCAATTTGCTGTCCATGATAAAACAGCAGACGTGGTAACGCACGTGGTCAGAATAGCACCAGTTGCACGGCTCCCGATGTACACAGGACGATGTCTTTTGGCACACTGACTTATGAAGGTCAGTGCTCCCTGTGACTGTGCATGCAGCCTTGTGCGGCCATCTGTTGGCATGTTACAAAACTAGTCTCATACAAAACATTTTGATACCATCCATAAAATTAAAAAGGAAAATGACCAGACAAGAAAGCAGACAGTGAAAACTGTAAAGTCCTCTTATACTGGTGATCAGTAGAAAAAGACCCCTTTACATAGGAGGAGAAATCCCCCCAATATTAATGGTCAGTAGTCAAGGTCCCTCTTTAAATTGGTGGTTGGTGGAGAAAAGCCCCCTTTATTAATGGTCAGTAGTCGAGAGCCCTCTTTAAATTGGTTGTTGGTGGAGAAATGCCCCCTATATTGATGATAAAGTAGTCAAGGGCCCTCTTCACATTGGTGGTCAGTGGAAAAATGCCCCCTACATTGATGGTCATTAGCAAAGAAGGGCCTCTTAAATGTATAGGTCAGTGATGCAAAGGACCCCTGGACAGTTAAAGAATGGCCTTTACATTGGTGGTCAGTGGAAAAGTGCTCCCTATATGGAAAGCCAGTGGAGAAGGACCCCTTACATTCATATTAGTAAGCGAAGGACCCTCAAATTCGTGGACAGATGGAGGAAAATTATCTTTACGTTAGTGGTTTCAATAGAGATTAGTCAAGGAAACCCTAACAATCTTTGAAGGAACCCTACAGTTCCACAGACCTCTGGTTGAGAAAGATTGATAAAGAATAAATAAAGAAACCATCAGTGATGGTGGGAAGAATAAATGTTTAAAAAAACTATAAGAACTGATTAGAGAGTAACCCACCCCTTTTATTAATATTCAACCTATTTTGCCTTCTGGGTCACCGACCTCTAGTGTTGTCCATGTAACTAAATGAATACACACAAAAAGACAAAAGCTCAAAATCCCACCAAATAAGTCGTTACATAAAGACGACAAAACGGTGTATCCCAAAAAATGTCCCAGTTGGTGGGAACACTTTATAATGCCAAAGGCAGGTTTGCCAAACCAGAATTTTCACCAATCGAGTCCTCCAGAGATGGAAAAGACTGTCCCGGTTTTTTTCCAACTTTTCAGCAACCACCAAACCCTGATCAGTTTAGGGTGCCATAATCAATTAATGAAGCTTGTACTTCCTCAGCCCTCTCCTGCCAAATATGAGACATGGCTGCTGTAATTATTCAAGCATTTTTTCCTGGTATAAACTCGATCTTCATCTACCAAAAAAATAAAGGATAGACACCACCATCTTGACTTCACAGTTGGAGCCAAAAGGAAGAAGATATTATACAACAGGGAGAGGCAGCTTGGCATCGGATGGGAGTAAAGCAATTGGAAAGGGAATTTGTACTGAGTATAGACTTTGTCCAAATCCGAATAGCACCTTTTATTTGTGGGATCCATTAGAGGTTAGGCAGTGGATCGGCAAAAAAAAAAAAAAAAAAAAAAAGTGGGTGGTCATAGCCTTAAGTCCTGTCCCAAGGTGACGATGCTCACTAACTGTACCTATGGTAGAGCAACATTATCACTAAAAGAGAAGGCTAAAGAACACCTTGTCCTCTCATTCCCATAACAAAGAGGGAAGGAGGGCCAGATGGGTTTTCTGTAGTCCCGTCCTAAAGCAGTATTAAACCCAAAAGCAAACAATATACTGCAGCTTATGACTTTTTAGATGTGATGACTGCACTAGTTATGCACTCCGATGCCAAGCTGCCACTAGTTTCCTTTTTTAGGCTTTCTTTCTTTTATTTTCATATGGTGATCCAGCCAGTAAATATATTTTTCAACAGAAAAGCTATCTTGCAATTATAGGGATGAGACACACCAATTAACACAGGTAGGGGTGCGTAAAACAATCAGTTTTTATTTATTTTTGTAAAACCTTTATCCCATAGGGAAAAAAACGATTTGCTGTAATTGATTATAAAGACTGAGCTGGAGTCCATCTTCAATGTGTTACTGTATTTAAATGTACTAGTAGTTCCAACACCTCCCTCCCCCCCAGACTGATAATGCTGCTGTCCAAATCTGCCCCCCGTGCTCAGTCATCCAGAGTGGAGGCACTCTAATAAAGGAGGTGTGTTACTGGTCAGATCACAATGAGAAAACAGGGGGAAAAAAAGCATTAACAAAAAAAAAAAAAAAAAAAAAAAAAAAAAAAAAGAAAACTAATGCACCACATCCAATGATTGGTAAGTTGCAATATATTACATTTTGGGTTTTGGGTTTAATGCCACTTAAGGTGACATTCACTCACTGTACTGAATCTATGGAGGAGCTGAGCTTTGACAATACAGAAAATGACTACAACAATATGGTATGCAATGAAAACAGAAGGGTTTTATTTAAAATGTTCATTATTGTAAGAATATTAACCTTTAGTACTGTATTAACATCCAGATTCTCTGCAGCTCTGGCACACCCAGGCTACACCCCTTGCTATCGGTATAACAAGATTCTTGTAAGATCTTACCGTAAAATCGGTTTCCATGAAAGCTATTGACAGACGCAGCCTCCATCTTCATTAGCTGAATGGGTTATGTTGCCCCCTGCAGGAGTAGTCTAGGCAGGAAAAAATGTAAATCTACACGCCCACGGGGCCATCCCCACAGGCCTAACCCACATACCCTCTGCTTAGCAAACCAGTTTAGTTGTAAGCAGTGAAGAAAAACCATCCCCATATCAGAGGGACGGGTGCTGCGTCTGTCAATGGACTTTACAGAAACAGATTTTACAGTAAGATCTTACAAAAATCTTGTTTTCTCTATGGTCCATTGACAGATGTAGCCTCCATCTTCATTAGCTGAATGGGAAGTCCCAAAGCAGTGTAGGCATGAGGTTTGGGAGGAACGCAACCAGAAAGTAACGTAAACTCCAAAGGCTAAACTTAGCCAACTGGGTAACATAAAGCTCAACCAAAACAACAGGAGCTCACCCAGGTTTAAAGACCCCTAAGAGAGAAAAAAAAAAAAGTTTGCTAAGCAGAGGGTGTGTGGGTTATGCCTGTGGGGACGGCCCCAGGGGCGTGTAGATTCACATTTTTTCCTGCCTAGACTATTCCTGCAGGGGGCAGCATAACCCATTCAGCTAATGAAGATGAAGGCTGCGTCTGTCAATGGACAATAGAGAAATTTTGTGAATTTTCTCCCTATAACATGTTGTAAAATACTGAGTTTCATAGGTACAGTCTACTATGAAAAATGTAATATAATTTTATATAGAAAGAAAAATTTTGTTGGTTGGTGTCCTGGCATTAATCTCGACAAAGAGCAGACCTCACCTGCCAGCAGGTCTTTAGCAGCGGGTGATGATTGGACCCCGAAAACCTCTTTGGGTCGCTCACTCGTGGATCTCTCCTGAGCAATATGCACTGAAGCGATGTTCTCCTTGGGTGCATGGATGTCAGACATATAAACATCTTGCAGGTTCTTATAATCCTCTATTCCTTTCAGAGGGTCACTGTAGGGCTCTGCCGTTTCCTTAAAATACAAGTGATCCCGGCCTCTACAAGAAAAAAATAAATTCAATGCTCCGGATTAAAAATACTTTGGAGCTGATTTACAAACAAAAACACAACCTTAAAACCTCTAGGTGCTCCAAAAGTTGGCCTATGGCTTCTCTAAATCTGAGGGCTTCAGAGTGGAGATATACAATAGGCTATAGACTCGAAAAAGGAAACTTAAAAACTGGATTAGGACTCAAACTCTTGTTCCAAAGCTCCAAAATGCAATAATGAAAAAGCATGCCACATGCACCAGATCAGGGGTAGGCAATCTTAAAGATGTGGAGATCTACTTGAAAATCATAGGATTAATAAAAGATCACCGGGCACAGTGTCGCCTTGTGTTGCCTCCTCACATCTGATTTAACCACTTAACCTCCCTGGCGGTATGATTCTTTTGGATTTTAGGTGCTGAAAGCGGTACCATTATTTTGCATGTAATTCTTGTGAATGAGCCGCCCAAACCAACTGTATACATTATATATATATATATATATATATATATATATATATATATATATATATATATATATATATATATATATATACATATATACACACACACACACACACACACACACATACATACATACATACATACATAATGTATACAGTTGGTTTGGGCTGCTCATTCACAAGAATTACATATATATATATATATATATATATATATATATATATATATATACATACATACATACACACATATAATATATATATATTATATTATATATTTACATAAAAAGTACAGTAAAACTGCAGGAAAGGGCACTGGGGGGCAATGTAATGTGATTTTATTTTATTTTGAACGGTATCAGTGTGTTTTACATTCGAATTTGCCGCCGGTTCCACCCCCTGGCGGACGTCACGTCGCCGGAGACGGAAGCCGGGGCTCGCAGACGATCGGGAGGAAGCTCCGCCGCCGCATACCGCCCCTTGACATCGCTGGATCCTGGAGAAAAGGTAAGTAAAACCTCTTCCAGGATCCAGCGATCTTCCTAGCGGTACCCCGAGTGTGACTCGGGGTTACCGCTTTTGGCTCTAAAATCTAACCCCGAGTCACGCTCAGGAATACCGCTAGGAAGGTTAAGCCCCGGAAGATTTTACCCCCTTCCTGACCAGGGCCTATTTTGCGATTCAGCACTGCGTGACTTTAACGGACAATTGCGCGGTCGTGCGACGCTGTACCTAAACGAATTTGCCGTCCTTTTTTTCCCACAAACAGAGCTTTCTTTTGGTGGTATTTGATCACCTGTGCGATTTTTACTTTTTGCGCTATAGACAAAAAAACAGCGTCAATTTTGCAAAAATAATATTTTTCATATTATTTTTTATATGAAATTCCCCCCAAAAAAAAAAAAGTAAAAATCAAAATTTTTTAACATTTTGGGCCAATTTTTTTTTTTACCATATGGTAAAAAAAAAAAAAAAAACGCAAAAAGCGTATTTTGATTGGTTTGCGCAAAAGTTATTGCGTTTACTAACTAAGGGAAAGATTTGTCATTTTTGTTGTTTTTTTTTTTTTAAACGCGTAATGGCGGCGATCTGCGATTTTTTTTGTGGGACTGCGACATTGCGGACAGATCGGACCCTTGACTGACATTTTTGACACTTTTGGGGTTACCAGTGACATTTCTACAGTAATCAGTGCTATACATATGCACTGTTACTGTAAAATTACACTGGCAGTGAAGGGGTTAACTTTTTTTGAGCGTGAGGGGTCAGGTGTGTCCCTAGGGGCGTGATTCTAACTGTGATTGGCTGTGGCTTGAGGTATAGGAACAGTGATCAACGGTCCTACATAGTAGAACCGTGTGATCACCATTCCTACACAGGGGGAATGACAGGCGGCTTTGTTTACATCAGCCGCCTGTCTTTCTCCCTCTCCACCGACAATCGCGAGTGACCGGCGGACCCGATCGGGTCCGCCGGTCACACGCGCGCGGGGGGTCCGTGACCACGCGGTGGCGCGCGCGCGCGCGCTCCTGAGACCCTCGCAGGCTAGCGATGTAGCCCTACGTCGCTCTGCCTGTGAGGGGCTGACTGCCGCCGTAAATAGTCGTGCGGCGGTCGGCAAGTGGTTAAACCTCTAATTGCTGTAACGCTGTGTCTCAATCGCAATCATGGGTTTAAATCAGGTGGTGAGGAACAAATATATTGCCTCCCCACCTGTCAAATACACTCTCATCACTTTTCAGAGGAGCAGCAGTGTCTGGCTGCACTAGGTGGCAACATCATGCTGTGGGAATGTTTTTCAGCGTCAGTAACTGGGAGACTAGTCAGGAACGAGGGAAAGATGAATACCGCAATGTACAGAGACATCCTTAAAGAAAACCTGCTCGGACTAGGGCGAAAGTTCATCTTCCAACAGGACAACGACCCTAAGTACACAGCCAAGATAAAGGAGTGGCTATGAGAATGTTCTGTTAATGTCTTTGAGTGGCCCAGCCAGAGCCCAGACTCCAACCCGATTGAACATCTCTGGGGAGATCTGGAAATGGCCATGCACAGAGACTCCCAATCCAACCTGATGGAGCTCGAGAGGTTCTGCAAAGAAGAATGGGAGAAACTGCCCAAAAATAGGAGTGCTAAGCTTGTAACATCATACTCAAAAAGACTTGAGGCTGTAATTGGTGCCAAAGGTGCTTCACCAAAGTATTGAGCAAAGGCTGTGATACTTATGTACATGGGATTTTCTTTGTTTTTATTTTTAATAAAATTTGTAACGATTTAAAAAAAACTTCTTTCCCGTTGTCATTATGGGGGATTGTTTGTAGAATTTTGAGGAAAATAATGAATTGAATCTATTTTGGAATAAGGCTGTAACATAACAAAATGTGGAAAAAGTGAAGCGCTGTGGATACTTTCTGGATGCACTGTACATTGAGAGCCCATTCAGACTAGCGCGACACGACTTTGGGGGGCGACCTGTGAAGTCGCGTGCACCGCGACTTCGGCGCGCCTTGCAGAGACTTCACATAATGGAAGTCTATGCAAGTCGCTCCGAGGTCGCCCCAAAGTAGTACAGGACCCTTTTTCTAAGTCGGAGTGACTTGTGTCGCTCCTATTAGAACGGGTATTGTGCTAATCAATGGACTGCAACATACCGCCACTTGTCAGGCTGACAAGTCGCCTGACAAGTCGCGCTAATGTGAATGGGCTCTGAGACTAAATTGTGTATGATTACTCATGGCACTGTATCTGTTTGGCTGTTGACCTGCATTTTATCTGTCTGTGGACAATTTTCTTTTTTATTGAATAAAAATTTATTATGGGAAAAAAATATAGATTATCCTACAGTATGTGTGCACGCACACTATTTTATGCAAGAAGCGGTTTTTAAACTTTCAATATTTAGGAGCCGAAAAAAAAGCTGAACGTTCCGAAATGCTACTAAAAACGCTCCTAGCAGCATTTTTTAAGCTGGTTTTTTTTATTATTCATGCACTGTAAAACAAGCTTATGAAAACACAAACACTCCTGTTATCAGCGTTTTTCATCCAGCTTTTTTTTAGCTTATAAAAAGTGCTAGTGAGCATTGAGCCTAAAGCTTCCGTTCGCTTTCCTCTCTTTCGTCATGCATCGTCAGATGACGACATAAGGAGGCGGGTTCTCCAGGTGGCTATATAAGAAGCTGTGAAGCGGAGCCACCATAATCACGGGAGACATCGTGGGAGGAGGACCGCAGGGAGAAGATCAGAGGGGAAAAGACTGGAGGAAGATATTTAATAAAGGAATGCTCAAAACCGTCTCTTGTCATTATTTACATACACTGCCTTTTTTAGGGTGAATGGGTAGGGGGTACAATGTACCCCATACTCATTCACATAGGGAGGGGGTCCGGGACCTGGGGGGTCCCCCTTGTTACAGAGGGTGTCCAGATTCCGATAAGCCCCGTGCCCACAGACCCCCCCACAACCACCGCCCAGGGTTGTCGGGAAGAAGCCCTTGCCCTCATCAACGAGGTGTTTTGGGGTGGGGAGGCAGAGTTCCAAAGCACCCAGCCCCCCCCCCCCCCAAGTTGAGGGCATGTGGTGGCCTGGTATGGTGCAGGAGGGGGTGGGGCAGCTCGCTCGTCCCCTCCCCTTTCCTGACCTGCGGGGCTACATGCTAGGATAAGGGTCCGGTATGGATTTTGGGGGGGACCCCCCGCCATTTTCTCGGCGTGGGGCTCCCCTCAAAATCCATACCAGATCCGGATGGGCCTCGTTTGGAACCTGGGGGGAACCCCACTCTGGCTTTTCTCATTTTGGTGAGGAGTTCCCCCCTCAAGATCCTCAGAGTGCAAGTCGCACCACAAGTCGGATCATCCTGATCCGACTTGTGATGCGACTTCCATTCAAATCAATGGGCTCCCATAGGGAAGCATTGATTTTCACATAAAAAAAATATAAAAAAATGTATAACGTGGCTTAATGCTGTATAAGTAACGTTAAGCAGCGTCAGACATTTTTACAACTCTGACGCTGGTCATCAGAACGCACAGGCCCTGGGTTGTTTGGAAGCTTAAAAACGCCTATGCCACTTGGAGCTCCTAAAAGCCTGTGTGTGCATGAGGCCATAGAATAACATGGAGGGGCGTTTTTAAGCTGCAAAATAAAAATGTTTGACACTCCTAAAAGCAGCTGCAAAAACGCCCTGTGTGCATGAGGCCTAACACTGCAAAACACATATAGACCTCCTTTAATTAGTGAGGTCCATTCAAGCAAGAGAGAAGACACCTATAGGTGGGGTGAAGGGCACTGTGGTGATCAGAGGCAATTACCAAAGAGTTTCTGGTGCATGGGACTGCACTTTTTTTTCACGGCCATTGAATCATTTATTGATGGACATAGATAGATAGATAGATAGATAGATAGATAGATAGATAGATAGATAGATAGATAGATAGATAGATAGATAGATAGATAGATAGATAGATAGATAGATAGATAGATAGATAGATAGATAGATTCACGTAAATGTATTATATATGGATGATTTAGACACTATTTTCCGATATTTATTTATGCACTATAATTTGAATGCACTTTATGGAAGGAGAGCGCTGCACTTTTTTGTGATTATATATATTTATTGCATTTTGTACAGGTGGTTGGATGCATAGTGGTGCTAGCTGCTTCCTATAGTATATAGAGTTGAGTAATAGGTGGTTTATACAGAGGAATAGCGAGGAAAAGTTTTTCACAGTTAATGCAAAACTAATGGTGTAATTTAAACTACCCAGTAATCAATAATGATAGGTCTTATCTGCCTTACACTTTGCAAGGTAAGTATGCCATAATGTGCAACTATTCGTGTGCATTATAGCAAAAGCTTCTCTGGAGCCATAAAAAAAAATATATATATATTATATATATATGTGCTTTTATTTTTTTTTTTGTTTTTTTTTTTTTTAGGGTAACGAAGGATCCTGTTCCTTTAAAGCATGTTATACAGTACAGTGCTTGTGCTGTGTAAATTGGCCCAATGTATCACCTAAATTTCCTGGCTGATCCTGCCTGGTGCTGCCCTCTTTCCTGTAAACTGACCACAGTTTTTCATAGCCGCTGAGCCCTGACACCGTGGTCAGTTTACATGCCTCCGTCATCCGCTGTCCCTCCTCTGTCCTCTCCCCCCTCCCTCCTTGTCAGCTCCTATATGTGTGTGTGTGCGCCACTATTAGTAGTAATTTAAAAACTTTTTAAAAATGTACTACCAGCCCCTCTCTTGTATCCAGCTATAACATGCATTGTGTGTTTGTGAAAAACAAAGAGTCTAAATACCATTTTTGCAGATATCTTCAGGCCAGTCACGTGACTCCCAGCTGCTCTCCGCCCCCATCTAAGGGCTACAGCGGGAGCAGCCAAGCGGCCAGCAGATCGGTCACGTGACCTCCCAACTGACGTCAGTGGGAGATCTTGGCTCCTCCCGCTGTAGCACTGGATCGGAGTAGGAGAGCGGCCGGGAGTCACGTGACCGGCCTGAAGATAGCTGCAAAAATGTTAGACGCCTAATGTTCCACATACACTTACACTGTATGTTATAGCTGGATACAAAAGAGGGGCTGCCAGCTGGCATGCAATGTAAGGTAACACACACTTTAACCACTTGCCGGCAATATTACTGCGGCAGTGTGGCTCCCCTGGGTCCAGTCACGTAGTTTAGACACAGCGGGAGTCGGACCATGGGAGGAGAGGCGGAGATTGCTGCCTTCCTCCCACGATCGTCCAGTAAACGGAGAGAAGACCCGCCTGCTTATGTAAACAAAGCAGGCGGATCTTCTCACTATGCTGAAACTGCAATCTCTGTGCTTGTCACAGAACCCCCCCCCCACACACACACACACACACACACACACACACACACACACACACACGTCAGTAAGCATTAGGCATACATTTAAACCCTTGATCACTCCCATTATTAACCCCTTCCCTGCCAGTGTCATTATTACAGTAACAGTGCATATTTTTAGCACTGATTACTGTAGTAATGTCACTGGTCCCCCCAAAAGTGTCAAAAATGTCAGTTAGGGTTAGTGGTTAGGGAAGGAGAACTCCTTGGGCTCCAAGCTGGAGTAATAGTATGTAAAACCGACCAGAAGGCCATGGTGTGGAGTAAATCCTGCCAAGTCCAGTAGAGAGGTGATGGTCGTACTCACTCTTCCATTATAAATATAGGCCTAAGTGATTCTAATCCTAAATGTGTGCTCAAGTCAAAAAAACAACTTGAATAACCTTTGACCCCTCTGATACATTCTATTGTCAAGGTTTTCTTGCAAGGGGCTTCTAGCGGCACTGCAGCAGCTGTCAGAGGTAGAGGTGTTGTTGTGTGACAGTAGTGCCTGATGGGCAGCAGCGAGACGGGCCCAGGAAGAAAAGTATGGAACCTAATGCCCCATACACACGTGCAGATTATCTGCAGACTTTTGTCTGCAGACTTACCAAAACCATATAATATGAGGTCAAACCTAAACACTTTCAATTTGTATGCAATCCGGCAGGCCCTTGCACTACATAGAAAAGGTAAATCTGAAGACAAAAGTCTGCAGATAATCTGCACGTGTGTACAGGGCATAAGGCTCTGGATCCTCCTAAGATTAAGCCACATGTGAATCGCATCTGAATCAGGATAAGAATGCATGTCTGACCCATCTACCCATCAGGTATCAATAAAGCTTGTTGCAGTTCATGGTAGAACCTGGACAATCGGGGAACCTATTACCTTTCGCTCAATTTTGTATCCTGGAGAGGTATTATATACACACACATATTTTTATATCGGCCCTGCCTCCAAAAGATGGAGAACTGTCAGCAAATTCAGGAACACCCACCAAAATTTTCTATCTCCAGTAAGATGGTGTTTCATGAACCAACAAGCCTGATGTACCATTGCTAAGACTGGATGCAAAAAAAACTGTCATTATTTAGAGTTCCACTTTAACAGTCAAATATGAAAACCGAAGAGGCCTAAGTGATTTTGCCACCTTTAAATTTCAGGCTTTTGTCCTATATAGGCAGCACTTTCCCAGTTCCATGAATGGATAACCCTCTCCAGCACTGCTATGAAGATTACCTGGGGGTGGAGGCTCTGCTGGTTTCGGAGTCCTGGCGGCCCCTGGGGTTCACAGATAATTTGCTGTCTGGCTTGGGCTGATATCCGGCGTCCTGGCTGAGATCTGTATTAGGGAGGGAACTGTTGCTGTCATATGTTTCACAGAGGGGCTCCAGAGCCAACGACACCTGAGAAGCGGAAAAAAAAGCACATCCATCTATTAAAAAGAAATGATAAAAGTTTTAACCACTTCAATACCGGGTACTTTTACCCCCTTCCTGCGCAGGCAATTTTCAGTTTTTAGCGCTGTCACACTTTAAATGACAATTGCGCAGTTATGCAACACTGTACCCATATGACATTTTTATCATTTTATTCACACAAACAGAGCTTTCTTTTAATCGTATTTAATCTCCGTTGGGTTTTTAATCGTTTGCTAAATAAACAAAAGACCAAAAAACTGAACTCTGGGGATTTGCTGCTCTCCATAGGGGTAGTACTAGGTAGACACAAAAAACTGACCTCTACCGTTGAAGTCAACGCCTGACGTAACGCGTATAGGGGGCGGAGCCTGTCAATCATACGTTACATCGCATCTGCTACTAATGCCGACACAGCCTGCACTACTCAGGTGCTTGGTTTGTAAGTGTACTACATTTTTTTTAATAAACGGATTTGGGATTCATTCAGAGAGCACTAAATATCTTTATTCTCTCTCATGTATCTATGCCAATTTGAACTGCGAGTGATTTACTGCCGATTCCAGGTTTAGCTGTCAGTTCAAGGTCTCCACTCATCCATCCGCCCTTTATCCCCAAGGGGAACAGCCTATACTGACCCACTGGTGACACAGGGGTCAGATAGGAAGGTGGAAGGCTTGTATGCATGGTGGCGGTGGAACACTGAGCATTGACTTTTGATCTGATCACCACAGAGTTGAACCTTGCTGGAGTGCATTGCCATCACTCACAGATTATACAGACACCTGGACTTTCTCACTAATTTATTTATTTTTATTGAAGTCACATTAATTCATTGATTTTTTACCTTATGAGATTGATTTTGCACGTGTAGTATTTATTAAATCATACAATTAAGGTTTTTGTATACCATATCTTTTTATATTTACTTAATGATTGGTTGATCACTTATTGCTCTAATTATTTATTTATTTAATTATTCATCCATTGACACACGAGTCCTTTTGATTTTTTTTTGTCTGGCGCAGCATTGTTTTCATTATCTTTTGGTCTATTTTGTGGCATGGAAACACATTTAATGTGAGCAGCCGGAGCCAATTATTTAATTTACTGCACTTTTAGTTGCGCTGATAGCTTATTCTTTGGAAACAAAAAACTTGACTACACCCCTAGAGCTGTCCTAGGGGGTATACTTCCCGCTTCCTGCTATAGGGCTTCAGTTTGTAACAAGCATTGTCAGAAGAATAAATAACCCAACCCAACAGAGGGGCGGGTGTTGTGTCCGCCAATGAACATCAGAGAAAAGGATTTTACAGTAAGACAAAAATACAGTTTTCTCTTTCGTTCATTGATGGACACAGCTCCATATCTTCTTGGAATCTGGGAACGTCCCAAAGCAGTGTCAACATGAGGGGTGGAAAAAAAACACAGCAATGCACATAATTCCCAAAAAGGGCCAACCAGGTAAACCAAGAGCTCAACCAGGAACAACTGGAGCACACCACCCAGAAAGAATACACCCTCAAGAGGCAAGAGCCTCTGCAACAGCGGCCTGCAAAGCCTTGCGGCCAAAGCAGCATCTGCAGATGCTAGAACATCCACCTTGTAAAACTTGGTGAAGGTATGCACAGACGAACATGTGGCCGCCTTGCACACCTGAACCACTGACGCCTGATGATGGAAGGCCCAAGAGGCACTGAGCACCCTCGTAGAATGTGTCTTAACAAGGAAAGGAGGATCCTGACCCTTAAATGGAATAGGCTTGCACCACCGACTGCCTGATCAATCTGGAAATGGTCGCAGGCGGTGTGGCCTGCCCCTAACGAGATCCATCTGTAAGGACAAACAAGATTTCCCTCAGTCGCCAAAAGGTACACCCCGATTGCCACAACCACATGCAGGGAATGTAAAGCAATTTACATACATACATATTTACGTAGTAGTTGAGGTTGAATAAAGACAATAGTCCATCAAGTTCAACCCTTGTAGGTGCGTGTGGACGTATTCATTTCCCATACCCCTGAATGTTTTGATCTTGGAGATGTATGTCCAAGAGTCTTTTAAAAGTAGCCATACTCCCCACAGTTACTACCATTTGTGGAAGAGAGTTCCACAATCTTATTGCCCTTACTGTAAAAAAACCCTTTGCGTAGCCTGGAGGTTAAATCGCTTCTCCTCTAAATAACATTGAAAAGCGTTGTGTTCTCTTGCACTCCTTGTGACTGAATCGTTTTTTTTCTATGCTGAGATCACCATTGAGGTATTTGTAAAATTGCTATCATGTCCCCTCTCAGGCGTCTCTTCTCTAGGGAGAATAAATCGAGCGCTTCTAAACGCTCCTCATAATTTAGGTCCTCCAATCCCCAATTTAGGTCCTCCAATCCCCAATTTCTTTAGGATGTTTCAGCTTGGGGAACAAGGAAGGCAACACAATGTCTTCATGCAAGTGGAAACCTGAGACGACCTTACGAAGTAACTACTGACAGGGACGTAGCACCACTTTGTCCCTGTGAACCACCAGGTAAGATGACCGACAGGACAACACAGCCAATTCCAACACTGCGTGCAGAAGTAATAGCCACCCAAAAAAGCTACTTTCTATGACATAGTAAGCACAGAACCAAAAAGGATTTCCCCTTGGGGTGGGACTTTTCAGGCACCAAATTAATGTATGAAAACACGTGGGGATATATACAACATGAGCAATTATATATCTGAGTAAGCACAGAAGTTCACAAATATTTTCAAAAGGCGGTCTTTGAAGAACCGACAGAACCAAAATTCCCACGGAGGTACCAGTGACCTTACCGGAGGAGCCAAGTGGCGAACCCCCTAAACGAAAGTGTAAACCAAAAAATTTGTAGCCAACATCCTTTGTAAAAAAAAATTGCCAAAGCAGAAATTTAGCCCTTGATGGTGACCAGAGCCAAACGTTTATCTACACCTTGTTGTAGAAACTCCAGCAGACGGGACACTGAAAAAAAGAAAAAAAAGAAAAAAAAGGAACAGGGAGAAACCCCCCCCCCCCCCCCGAGACTCACACCAAGAAATGTACGCCCTTCCTAGAAGTAGATTTTCTAGCTTTTAACAGAGTAGGAATCACAGAATCCGACAACCCTCTATCCTTCAGTACCTGGCTTTCAATAGCCAGGCTGTTAAAGCCATCGACCCATCAAGCAGGATAGAAGCTCGGTCCTTGAGACAAAAGAGTCTCCAAGAAACATTGGCTACCAGCTTTACTAGGTTTGCGTACCAAGAGCGACGAGGCCAGTCTGGAGCCACCAGAATTACTGGAATCCCTTCTGCTTAGATTCTGTGCAGAAGCCTCGGCAGAAGCTGTAGTGGGGGAAAAGCGTAAATCAGATGATACTTACCCCAGAGGGCCACCAGAGCGTCGGCGGCGTCGGTCAAAGGATCCCGAGATCTTGCCACAAACCTCTGAACCTTACAGTTAAGAGATGAGAGGCCAACAGGTCCACATCGGGAGTCCCCCACCAGAGACATAGTTGTTAAAACACTTCCGGAAGAGGCCATCCTTCCGGAATCAGGGCCTGCCAACTGAGGTAGTCTGCCTGCCAATTTTCCACTCCTGGAATGTGCACAGCAGAGAGGGCTAGAACAAAGTTATGCCCACTTGAAAATGCAGACAACTTCTCTGGCCGTCAGGGCACTTTTTGTGCCCCCTTGATGATTGGACATACGCCACAGCCGTGGCATTGTCCGACTGAATCCTTACCGGACACCCTAGCAGATAAACCATCCACTGGGACAGACAAAGCCTGATTGCCCGAATCTTTAGGATACTGATTGGCAGACTGGATTCCTCCAGAGTCCAAACCCCTTGAGCTGAATTTGTGCTCAAGACACCTCCTGACCCTGACAGGCTGGCGTCCGAGGTAACCACTGTCCAGCACAGGGGGAGAAAGGACTTCCATTGCCGAAGCGTCAGGGAACGGAGCCACCAAAACAAAGGAACTCCTCGCACCCTGGCTCAACAAGATCTGAGTGTCGAGAGATTGAGGATTCTTGTTCCATTTGGCAACAATCTCCCTTTGCAGAGGCCTGGTATGAAACTGAGAAAAACTGAACTGACTCGAAGGTGGAGACCATCAAGCCCAGCACTTGCATGCACGTCCTGAGAGACAACCAACGGTTGGAAAACAGGAAACGAATTGCATGCTGCAACTTCAGCAGTTTCACCTCTGGGAGAAACACCCTGGTTGAGGCTGAATCCAAAGCCAGGCCCAGGTTTTCCAGCTTGTTGGACAGAGTCAGAGCCGATTTCTGAAAATTGAGCATCCAGCTGAACTCTTGCAGAGTTCGCACAGTGGTGTCCAGATTGTCTTTTAAAACAGACAGAGACTCTGCTCGCAGAAGGGGATCGTCCAGGTACCCCAGTACTGCAATCCCCCTCTGCCTGAGCAAGGCAACACCGGGACCAACACTTTTGTGAACACCCCAAGGAGCTGAGGCGAGACCAAAGGATAACACCACAAATTGATAATGTTCCTCTCCCATGGCAAAATGAAGAAAACGCTGATGCCCTACATATATTGGGATATGATGAAGGTAAGTCCATGATATCGAGAGATGCCAGAAAATCCCCTTGATGAAGGGATGCCACCACTGTGCAAATGGACTCCATTCAAAATTTCTGAACCCGCTCAAAGCGTTTTAGGGCCTTGAGATCCAAGATTGGATTGACCTTGCCTCCTCTCCTGGTAAGAGTAAACATATTTGAATAAAATCTACTAAAAGATTCCAACTCTGGAACTGAACAATTACTCCCTGTGACAGCAGATCCTGCACCGCCCCATAAAGGCCCTTCAGCCGATCCGGGGACAGGCGCAAGTTGGAAGGAAAGAACTTTGCCGGAGGCAAGGAACGAAACTCGATTTTGTAACCGGACCGAATCAACTCGTGGACCCATTTGCCTTTAATGAACAAGGTCTAGGGGTTTGGAAAGAAGCTAAGATGCCCCCCACCCCAGATATGGGTGAGGGCGCCCCTTCAGGCAGAAGAGGACTTTTCTGTGGGAACAGTGGAACCCGCTTTTGACCTACCAGCCCAGGGTCTCTTGGAACATCCCGCAAAATTATGGGTGGACTTTTGTCCCTTGTCCTGTGGGCCATTTGTGAGCCAAGAAAAAAGGGCCACGTTTATGCTGAGGCTCTATGCTCTTGGCAACCTGTGGAAGCACAGTACTCTTACCTCCCATAAGACCTTTTATAATCTCTTCCATAGAAGCACTGAACAAAAACGGTCTTCCTGCAAATGGTAGATCAGTCAGCACCTTTTTGGAAGCCTGGTCAGCTGACCAGTACTTCAACCAAATCATGCGGTAGAGGATCACCACAGTCACAGACACTCCGACAGCCAATGTGGGCCACATCCAAGGATGCATCACAGATTTACTGTAGCCCCTGTAACAACTGATCCGCCAGCTCATGAGGATGTTGACCCCCTTCCAGATCCTTGCGTAAGAGCTTTGCCCATTCTGTTAAGGTCTGTGAGACCAAGGTGATCGCAAAAACCGGCCTCAAAATTGAACCCACCACGGTGAAAAGATATCGGACCAGAGCCTCAGCTCTCTTGTCCAAAGGGTCCTTAAAAGATGGGAATCTTCCACCAGGAGTGTGGCCTTATTTAATCTGGAAACCTGAGAGTCCACCACCAGTGGAAACGTCCGCTTCTTTAAAAGAGACTCCTCAAAGGGATATCTCCTAGCGAAATGCTTCAGTATTCCATCCATGGGTTTCGGAGATCCCAACTGACTAGCAACAATCTTGTCGAAATAAGCAGGAAAGGGGAACACCTTAGACAGCTTGGCTGGCCTAAGGGTGCCAAATTGCACCAGTGCAACCGACGCGGCATCAGCTGTGTCCTCTAATTATAAAAGTTTACTGCACTGATACAATCAGTGCCTCCACAAGCGCCTTTTCATGCATGGCCGTAGTGGAAGAGGAACCATTCTTACTGTCAGAGCACTCAGGGTGCATGGACGCAGATCCAGTGTGTTGACTCACGTCCGCGGCGACCAGGTCTGAGGAGGCAGAGGATACAGGTGTGGGCGCTTCTTGCTTAGCGTCTTTTGAAAGGCCATATCAACCTTTGAGACAAGTGACTGTAGGACCGCCGTCATGGCTGATTGAGACCCAGAGGATTCTGCAGCTTCTGCGAGTAGGTCAGAGGCGATACCTGCTCCAGGGACTCCATGTTTAAATCAGAGGCCGCCCTTTTCTTTTAACCAAAGAACCCCCCTCACAACAATACTGCTGTGGGACTGCAAGACCTAGTGCACCAGCGGCGCTGCTATAGCCGAAGAGGTAGGTGTATACCCACAGGGTCTCATCACCACCTATTCAGAGTTGGATACAGAACACCAAGCTGCTTGCCATGCTGCAATCAGAAAAAAGAAGAGGAAGCGCAGTCACTGCCACTAGAGGCCCACTGCCGTATCATAGCTCCACAGGCTACAAGAAAATGGGCGTCGCATTGACTTCAAAGGGAAAGCCCAAAAACATGACCGCTGGACTACACAAACATGGCCGCCGAGGCTGTATACAGCCATCCACAACAAAATGGCGCACAGCGCGGCACACGGGACCCATACAGGAACCTATAGTCCACCGGGGGGGGGACCCCCCGCGCAGCCATCCGCTGCAGAAGCATCATCTTGGAATGGGGGTGCTGCGGGCCAGATGTACGCCGAGACTCTGGTCGTGACCATTATCGCGACCAGGGCTATGTGTCCTCGAGAGGGGTTTCATTCGCCATCCAGCCCACGCCCAGTGGGGCTATGTTGCGGCCAACCTAGCGTTGGCCGCATTGGGTCACGCTTGCTGGCTAGACTGGGAAGACCGTAAGAATCTAATATATCCAGTGCGTCGCCTTGTCCAGCAGTTGATTGTAGGAAGGTCTTAGGGGCGTAGTCAAGTTTTGTTTCCACCTAGTCCTACTCCTATGGAGAACAGCATAACCCCAGAGTCAAAGAAGATATGGAGCTGTGTCCATCAATGAACGAAAGAGAAAATCTGATTAGTTTCGGTTATAAAATTTTGCAAATAAAAAAATCTCTTCACAAAAGTATTCTGCTACATTTCTTTGGTGACAATAACCCAAATCAGTATATATTATTTACTTTAGGAAATTTGGAGTCCACGAACTATGGTATATAGATCTGAAAATCGATCAATCCTGATGAACTGACTGATCTCATTTCTTGAGACCTGAAAACGCCAGAACAGTACAAATACCCACCAAATTACCCCTTTTTGGAAAAAAGACAGTCCAAAGTATTTAGAAAGAGGCATGATGAATTTTTAGAAGTTGTAATTTTGTGTCACAATTTTTTGGAAAATAAAAAAACATTTTTATTCCCACATTTTTTTTTTTTTTTAAACAGCCTTAATAAATAACTGGTGTGGCAGTAATCAGGGACACTGACTGGTGACGGTATGTAAAAAAAAAAAAAATTGAAAAAAGAAAAACATTTTCTTATTTAATTATCCAGATATAGACTGGGCAGAAGGAACCGCGCATTCAGCCAAGGCTCGGCAGTTCCTAAATGTTTTGCAGGACAATTTCATGGGTCAGATGGTGAATGCACCGACAAGAAACAATGCGGTACTTGACCTACTGATTACCAACAATACAGACCTGCTCACGGATATAGAAATACGGGACAACTTAGGGAACAGTGACCATAGGTCAATTGGTTTCAGTATTAATTACAGTAATAGGAAACACAAGGGTAATATAAGGACACTGAATTTCAAAAGAGCCAATTTCCCTAAACTGCGCTCACTGCTAGAAAATATCAAATGGGATAGAACCCTGGGAACAAAGAACACGGAGGAAAAATGGGAGTGCTTCAAGAGCATACTTAACAAGGGGGTGGGCCAGTGCATTCCACTGGGAAATAAATTTAAAAGAGCAAAACTAAACCCTGGGTGGCTAAACTCCAACATAAAAATGTATATTAGAGCTAAAGAAAAGGCCTTCAAAAAATACAAGACTGAGGGGTCATTGGCAGCATTTAAGCATTACAAAGAGTGCAATAAGAAATGTAAAGATGAAATCAGGGCGGCTAAAATAGAACACGAGAGACATATATCGGAGGAGAGTAAAAAGAACCCCAAGAAATTCTTTAAGTATATAAACAGTAAGAAAGCGAGGCCAGAACACATTGGCCCCATAAAAGATGATAAAGGAAAAATGGCCACTGAGGACAGAGAAAAGGCGGAAGTGTTAAATAATTTCTTTTCTTCAGTCTTCACAAAGGAATCGGGGGGCTACATGAACCCCGCTTGTAAGGCCGAACTAAATAATACACCTCAGGAAGTGCCGCCATGGCTAACAGAGGATAGACTTAGAGCTAAACTAGAGAAACTTAACATAAATAAATCCCCGGGACCGGATGGCTTGCACCCAAGGGTTCTAAATGAGCTCAGTCAGGTGATTGCCAGACCATTATTCTTGATCTTTAAGGATAGTTTACAGACAGGTATGGTGCCAGCTGATTGGAAAAAAGCCAACGTGGTACCAATATTTAAGAAGGGGCCGAGATATATCCCGGGTAACTATAGGCCGGTCAGCCTAACATCTGTAGTCTGCAAAATTTTGGAGGGGATGATAAGGGACCACATACAAGACTTTAGTAATGAAAACGGTATTATAAGTAGTAATCAGCATGGATTCATGAAAAATCGTTCATGCCAAACCAATCTATTAACCTTCTACGATGAAGTGAGCTGCCACTGAGATAAAAGGAAAGCCTGTGGATGTGGTGTATCTGGACTTTGCAAAGGCCTTTGACACCGTTCGCCACAAACGCTTACTGTACAAACTAAGGAAGGTAGGTATGGACCATAAGGTGAGTACCTGGATAGAGAACTGGCTCCAGGGGAGAGTACAGAGGGTGGTGATTAATGGGGAGTACTCGGATTGGGCGGGTGTGGAAAGTGGGGTCCCCCAGGGTTCTGTCCTGGGACCAATCCTGTTTAATTTATTCATAAATGATCTAGAGGAGGGGATATCAATTACAATCTCAGTATTTGCAGATGATACTAAATTAGGCATGCCAATATCTTCTATGCAGGATGTGGAAATCTTGCAAGCAGACCTGAACAAAATAACGGGGTGGGCAACTACATGGCAGATGAGGTTTAATGTAGAAAAATGTAAAGTAATGCACTTGGGGGCCAGAAACCAGAAAGCAAGCTACTCACTAGGGGGGGAACCTCTGGGTGAGTCTAGGATGGAAAGGGACCTGGGGGTACTGGTAGACAACAGGCTTGGAAGTGGCATGCAATGCCAAGCCGCTGCAAGCAAAGCCAACAGAATACTGGGTTGTATAAAAAAGGGGATTCACTCCAGAAATAAAGAGATTATTCTTCCACTCTACAAGACTCTGGTCCGGCCACATCTGGAGTATGCTGTCCAGTTCTGGGCACCGGTCCTCAGGAAGGATGTGCTGGAACTGGAGAAAGTCCAGAGAAGGGCAACAAAAATAATTAGGGGAATGGAGGACATCGGCTATGAGGAAAGACTACAAGCACTGAACCTATTCTCTCTGGAGAAGAGACGCTTGAGGGGGGATATGATATCAATGTACAAATACTGTACTGGCGACCCGAGCATAAGGAACAAACTATTTAGAGTAAGGGAATACAATAAGACACGTGGCCACTCACTAAAACTAGAGGAAAGGCGGTTTAACCTTAAAGTGCGTAAGGGGTTCTTCACTGTAAGAGCGGTAAGGATGTGGAATTCTCTTCCGCAAGCAGTCGTATCAGCGGGGAGCATTGATAGTTTCAAAAAACTATTAGATGGACACCTTAAAGACCACAACATACAGGGGTATACAATGTACGGTTAAAAGCAAACACACACACATAGGTTGAACTGGATGGACTTGTGTCTTTTTTCAGCCTCACTAACTATGTAACTATGTAACTAATTTTCTTTCTTTTTTTTTTTGGTTACACACTGTGACCAGAGAGATACAGTGCTAGTAACACTGTACTACTATGAGGAAGGGATCCGGATTTTTTTTTTTAAATTTATTTACACATAATGAGTGCCTTTATCAGTGAATTCCATTGGTAAAAGCAACCATTTTTACTGAATGAAACTGGTTCATTCAGTGTCTTTTGATGTGATTAGCTGTGTTTGGCCTTGTCTGTACCATGTGATCATTGTGACCAATCACAGCTAGCAACACAATTGTATACAAATTGATGGCATGAAAGGAAGCCACCCATTGTTTACAATTGTCATGTGATCTGCTGTTATTGGTTACAGCAGTGGTTCTCAATTCCGGTCCTCGGGACCCACTAACAGGCCAGATTTTAAGTATTACCTTGGGGGATGCAGACTAGAATACCACAATCACTGAGCAGCAAATGAGATCACCTGTGATGTAATTTAGTTATCTTGCAAACCTGGCCTGTTGGTGGGTCCCGAGAACCACTGGGTTACAGCAATCACATGACACTGGAAGCAGGCAGGCATAGTGATTAGTCATTGGCTGTGTCCGGCGGGCACAGCCAGTGACAGAACACGCCACTGCTCAGCCATGCGAGTGGCGACTTCTGAGAGAACATCATACCCACCACTCAGAAGGAGGAAAGTCCCACCCGGCCGTCAATCTGCTATAAGCTGAGCAGGAAGGTGTGAATGTGTAAGCTATATATGTTTTTTTTTAAAGGTATTTTTATTAATGTAAAACACGAACACAAGTGACAAAACAGATACAGGTAAAAAGGAGTGCATCACATAATGTAAAAGTTAGCTACATGTCTTTGACAAAAAAAATTGTCAATGAGCGTATTTTTAACCGCTTTAAGACCGGAAGGTTTTACCCCATTCCTGACCAGGCCATATTTTGCGATTCGGCACTGCGTTATTTTAACGGACAATTGCGCGTTCGTGCGATGCTGTACCCAAATTAAATTTATTTTCTTTTTTCCCCACAAATAGAGCTTTCTTTTGGTGGTATTTGATCACCTGTGTGATTTCTACTTTTTGCGCTATAAACAAAAAAAAGAGCGACAATTTTGAAAAAATAACAATATTTTTCAAATTTTTTTTTAAATGAAATTCCCCCCCAAAAAAATGAAACATTTTTTTTGCCAATTTGTTTTTTGCTACAAAAAAAAAAAAAAACGCAATAAGCGTATTTTGATTGGTTTGCGCAAAAGTTATCGCAGCTACTAACTACGGGAAATTTATGTCATTTTTTTATTGTTTTTTTTTTTAACTAGCAATGGCGGCGATCAGCGATACATTTTTTTTTTTTTTTTGCGGGACTGCGACATTGAGGCGGACAGATCGGACCCTTGACTGACATTTTTGACACTTTTGGGGATACCAGTGACATTACTACAGTAATCAGTGCTATACATATGCACTGTTACTGTAAAAATGACACTGGCAGGGAAGGGGTTAACTTTTATTGGTGATCAAGGGGTTAATGTATGCCTGGTGCTTACTAACGTGTGTGGGGGGAGGGGACTGTGTGACACAGGGACAGATCGAAGGTTAAGCTATGCTGAATCCTGCAATCTGACCCTGCCTGTCACTTAGGAGATCCGCCCGCTTTGTTTACACAAGCGGGCGGATCTCCACACTCGATCCCCGACGATCGGGGAAGAGCGGCAGTGATCACCACTGCTCCTTCCCTGGCCCGACTCCCACTGTAACTGAATACAGCGGGAGCGAGCCTCCGGCGGCGCACGTGCGCCGCCCACAGGGGGAGGAGTCCAGCGACGTAGGTCTACGTCGCTGGACGGAATTGAACCACTTTGCCGCAGTAGCACCAATGTGAGCAGTCGCAAGTGGTTAATGACCAGGCCATTTTTTGCGATTCGGCACTGCGTTACTTTAACGGAAAATTGCGCAGTCATGCGACACTGTACCTAAATCAAATTGATCTATTTTTTTCCACAAATAGAGCTTTCGTTTGGTGGTATTTGATCACCTCTGCGATTTTTAGATTTTGCGCTATAAACAAAAGAATGTGACAATTTTGAAAAAAAAAAAACACCATATTTTTTACTTTCTGCTATAAAACCTTCCCCAATAAAAAAAATTTACATATTTTTTTTTTTTTTATCAGTTTAGGTCAATTTGTATTCTGCTACATATTTTTGGTAAAAAAAAAAAACCCAAAAAGCATATATTGATTGATTTGCACAAAAGTTATAGCATTTATAAACTATGGGATAGATTTTTGGACTTTATATCTATTTATTTTTTGTTTTGTTTAGTAATGGCGGCAATCTGCGATTTTTAGTGGGACTGCGACATTGCGGCGGACAGATCGGACCCCTAACTGACATTTTTTACACTTTTTGGGGACCAGTGACATTACTACAGTAATCAGTGCTAATTATTATGCACTGTTACTGTATAAATGACACTGGCAGGGAAGGGGTTAATACTGGGGGTGATCAGGGGGTTAAATGTACGCCTAAATGTGCTTGCTAACTGTTGTGGGGGGGCTCTGTGACAGGCACACAGAGATCATCGGTGTTTGAGCTAAGCTGAGTGTGACAGGAGAACCTCCTGCTTTTTTTACATAGGCAGGCGGCTCTCCTGTCAGTTTATCTGACAATCGCGGGAGGCCGGCAGCGATCGAGCCTGCCCCTCCTGCGGTCTGGCTCCCACTGTGTCTAATCAAAATGGTAGCGTGGCTTAGGGGGCGCGCGCCGCCCAGACCACATGCAAATATTTACATAGCTCTACGTGATTATGCGCAGCCGAGCCACCCTGCCGCAGTATATCTGCATGGAGTGGGTCGGCAAGTGGTAAATCTACTTCTATTTTGCCTTTCCTGGTTCCTGAATGACTTGAAATCCAATGAATGAAATGGGGAGGGGGGTCAGGGACAGTCAGGAGCACTTGATGATAACTGATGTCCTCCAGCTAGGAAATGAGGGGATATTTATCTCGCTATAGCTTCTAATTAACCACTTGCCAACTGCCTAACGACGATTTACGTCGGCTGTCAGCCCCTCACAGGCAAAGCGACGTAGGTCTACGTCGCTAGCCTGTGAGGCTCTATGGAGCAAGCGCACGCCGCTGGAGGCGTGCTCCCGCTCGCTCACGGACCACCCCCTCGCGCGTGTGCCCGGCAGACCTGATTGTCCGTTACAATTATTCTGTGTAAGAATTGAGATCACAAGGTTCTGCTATGTAGGACTGTTGATCACTTTTCTTACACCTCAAGCCACATCCAATCACAGTTAGAAGCACGCCCCTAGGGACACAGTTAACCCCTCCTTCTCAAATAAAGTTAACTCCTTCCCTGCCAGTGTCCTTTTTACACTAACAGTGCATATGTATAGCACTGATTACTGTAGTAATGTCACTGGTACCCCCAAAAGTGTCAAAAATGGCAGTCAAGGGTCCAATCTGTCCGCCGCAATGTCGCAGTCCCGCAAAAAAAATTGCAGATCGCCGCCATTACTCGTTAAAAACAACAAAAATGACAAAAATCTTTCCCTTAGTTAGTAAACGCAATAACTTTTGCGCAAACCAATCAAAATACGCTTTTTGCGTTTTTGTTTTTTTTTACCAAACATATGTAGCATAAAACAAATTGGCCTAAAATGTTAAAAAAATGTAAGTTCTGCTTTTAATGTTTTATAAACCATTACAACATAAGATTTACATTTAACTGATCACATATATAGCTTACAAAAAAAAAAAAAAACAGAAGTTTTTTTGGAAGAGGGGGGTGCAGGGAGGGATGGCTTCACGGGTCACAATTCTTGTTTGATCTGCTGTATTTGGTATGTTATAGTTCTGTCTGCCCAAACCTTTTGATTGTATGATATACATTTTGGCCTAAATATATGACAAAAATTGAATATATTGGATATTTTTTTTAACTGTCAAAGTAGAAAAATATTGTTATTTTTTCAAAATTTTCCCATTTTTTTATTAATATCTCAAAAAATAAAAAGCGCAGAGGTGATCAAATACCACCAAAAGAAAGCTCTGTTTGTGGGGAAAAAAGGACGTAAATTTCGTTTGGGTACAACGTTGCATAGCGGTGCAATTGTCAGTTAAAGTTGCACAGTGCCGAATCACAAAAAGTGGCCTTGACGTAAGACAGCAAAATCCTCCGGTGGTAAAGTGGTTAAGGGGGTAAAACCTTCCGGAGCTGAAGTGGATAAAAGGCTACTAAAAAAGTATTCCTGGACAAAACTAGAATGGGAAGGATTTGGACCATCTTCACAGATCACCCCTCCTTACCTGGAGTTCTCCCATTTTCTCAGATGCCGGGGAGACCAGAGTGAAGAAGCCACTGATTGGACGCGTTGGGCTGAGTCGGGATATCCCGTTGATCTGAGCACGGCCGAGTGGGAGGTGGTCCAGTTTGGTCATCACCTCCAACACAAGCGCCCCCATATCTGTAGGATGGACAAATTCATTATTACTGGATTAAAACGCTGATGACAATTAGACATTTCACACACAGCTGGGAAGATATAAAAGCGCCAAGTTCCAAAGATATTACCAGAAACAGAAGAACTGTAACTTTTAGGAGAACTCCTAAAGTGATACTAAACCCATAACAGTAAAATCAGTGTGTATACGCAGTAAAGCGTTTTTAGTTCTACTCACTGTGGAAGAGGTTAATCTTCTGCATTGTGTGAAAAGGCTGTTTGATCCTGTCTTCATGGATCCTCCCCTTCTTCCACATTCCCCAATCCTGTCTTCACTAATCCTCCCCTTCTTCCACATTCCCCAATTCTGTCTTCAATAATCCTCCCCTTCTTCCACATTCCCTGATCCTGTCTTCACTAATCCTGACCTTCTTCCACATTCCCTGATCCTGTCTTCACTAATCCTCCCCTTCTTCCACATTCCCAGATCCCGTCTTCACTAATCCTCCCCTTCTTCCACATTCCAAGATCCTGTCTTCACTAATCCTCCCCTTCTTCCACATTCCCAGATCCCGTCTTCACTAATCCTCCCCTTCTTCCACATTCCCCGATCCTGTCTTCACTAATCCTCCCCTTCTTCCACATTCCCCGATCCTGTCTTCACTAATCCTCCCCTTCTTCCACATTCCCCGATCCTGTCTTCACTAATCCTCCCCTTCTTCCACATTCCCCGATCCGGTCCTCACTAATCCTCCCCTTCTTCCACATTCACCAATCCTGTCTTCACTAATCCTCCCCTTCTTCCACATTCCCCGATCCTTTAACCAGACACTGAAGTCACAAGGCTGCTATATCCTGCTGATGGGAAAAGGTATTTAGAAAAAGAATTGCGTTTCCGTGTTCGGTGTACTGTGGGAGACCAGATATAGTGAGTGCAAGCTCCTGGGTTTAGTAACATGTTAAAGCTAAAATTCAGACAGATTTAAATGACAAAAATAAATGCAGCTCTGAAATCCGCAATATGGCTTTAAAGACCTATTCACACCAGTATAAATCTTTCCTTCCTATGTGATCTCCTCTAAAGCCAATGGAAACGCATTACAACACGTCATTTCACATTAATGTGTGCTGTTGCACATTATTAGCTCTCTTGCAATGCACTTTGTATTGAACGTCAACGCGCTTTCTAAAGCAAATCAATAGATGCTGACACACAATTTGTTTCAATTGATTTTATTTAAAAAAAAAAAAATTGCAATGGTGTTAACAGCTTAATAGTGTTTAACCACTTGACCCCCCTGGAAGATTTTATCCCCTTCATGATCAGGCCATTTTTTTTCTATTCAGCACTGCGCTACTTTAACTGTTAACTGCGTGGTCATGCAACGCTGTATGCAAATAAAAATAATATTTTTTTTTTTTCCCACACAGAGCTCTCTTTTGGTGGCATCAGATCACTGTTTTTTTTATTATTATTATTATTATTATATTATTTAAAATGTATATAAAAATGTAAACGGACTGACTTTTTTTTAAATTATATTTTGTAATTTCTGTTATAAAATATATCCAATAAAATCAAATGCTTTAAAACAAATTAGGTCAAAATGTACTGTGCTACATGTCTTTGGTAAATAAAAATAAAAAAAATTCCAGTAAGTGTATATTCATTGATTTGTGCAAAAAATTATAGCGTCTACAAAACTATGGTAGATATACTAGAATTTAAACAGCTATAGACGCTATACTAGTAATGGCGGAAGATCAGTGACTTATAGGGCGACTGTGATTACGGTGGCGGGCAATCTGGCGCTATATACTTGAATTTACGCAGCTATAGACGATATACTAGTAATGGCCGTGATCAGTGATTTATAGTGGGACTGTGATAGGGTGGCGGACAATCTGGCACTAACCAGACACTGTGAGAGAGGGTCACACACAGACATCACTAGTGACACCAATATCAGTGTCACTAAATGTGATCAGTGATATTAAATGATTAAATTAAAATTAAAGTTAATTAATTAAAATTAAATTAAATTAAATTAAAAGTGATATATGTGATCAGTGATAATAAATGTGGTTGTCTAGATGTGGTTGTCCTCCTCACTTGCATACAGTGATCTCCATTGAGTTCTTTCCTGGCTGACTGCACACTGTTTCTATATTTGTAAGTTTTCTTTTTGTATATTATTTTTTCTACATCAAATATCATTTAGTATGTGATATAGCTCTTAAAAAAACAGCAGTTTTTTCTTAGTATTTATAGTAACCTTTGTGAAACCTATGTGCAAATAACCCTGAAGAAGTCGAAACGCGTTTGGTGGAGTTCCATCCCCTTGAGTCTGGCCATCTTACTCTCTTGGTTGATGGTCATTGGGGCGGTACCCCTAAGCTTCCCCTATTTCTTGAATGAGGGGAACTGCACAATGGGTTACTCAGTTTATTCTATGTAATTTATGATATGTAATGCTCAATACTATATGTACAATATGGAATGCTTCAATACTTCTAGCAATGAAAAAAATATTTTAACCTTTATTTAATAAAATGTATTACATTTTATACAATTTTGATTTATTAGTACCTGAAGAAGGGGAAGATCAATACCAATAAAGTCCTGGCTTTTCATCTTTTTCACTGCATCAGTGATAATACTGTACACTGTGTAACGGAACCGCCGACCCACACTGTACTTGTGGTCTTCTGTCAGTATACGGCTTCCTTGCAGTCATGAACATATATCCCAGATTTTCCCAGCCGCCCTCATACAAAGCTAGCCAATAACTTCGCTCATACAAGTTTTGGAACCTTCTCCTTTATTGAACAGTTTCACACCTAATTTATACACACATGAGCACATCCCCCTCCTGATCAAATTACTACACACAGGTCAGGGGTTGCCTGATTACATTATCCTATGCAGATGAAATTGTATACAGAAACAGAATTAACCTGAACTAATTATCTGGCCATCTGGACAGAACAATGTGAGGTCATTAACATTTAACAATGGGACAGGCAGACTTAACACAATCCACACCCAGCTCAATAGATAAAGACAAGTCTGCCAATGACAGTCTGTCTGTCTGTCTACTACATTGAAATACATGGAATACATATCTAGGTGTCACAGACTCCATGGCAACAGGCCACAGGTCTCACAGTGCAAAGTGGGATCAAATCTCCACATTTCTTGAGAGCCACCGTTGACAAATATCACTCTCCCATCTGAAACCATCCAAACCATTCTGTCAGCGTCCCCCAAGTATATGCCCCCCACCCCCAGTGACGGTGAACACCGTCACTGTACAAACTACACTGGCTGAGAAGGGGTTGACATCTAAATGGCAATTAACTGTGTGCCTACCAATGTGTAACATGTGCTGCTTTTAATTTACAATCTGGCTGTTTATTTCACCGTGCTTTGCATAGAGAAGAAACGGCCATATCCATGTTCCCTGTACATCAGGGGTGAAGAACCTTTTTTCTGCCAAGGGCCATTTGGGTATTTAGAAAATTATTCGGGGGCCGTACAAAAATTATTAACTTAAAAATGCGCCTGTTTTATTTGGTCAAACATTTAATCAACTCACCCCTAATGTAATAGCTGCAACTGCTTCTCTTTGGTGAGGTGTGGGATGTTAGCTGGTATTGATGATGTTGCTACTCGCAACTTGTTTTCCAGGTTTTCGTCGGTCAGTCTGGAGCGCAGTCGACTCTTTGTGGTGGTACGTTTTGAAAAGAACTGCTGGCGGGTACTGCTGGTGGGTATAGCTGGCTGGTACTGCTGTGGGTACTGCTGGCTCAGGCTGGTACTGCTGTGGGTACTGCTGTCTCAGGCTGGTACTGCTGGCTGATACTGCTGGCTCAGGCTGGTACTACTGGCTAGTACTGCTGGCTGGTACTGCTGTGAGTACTGCTGGCTTTGGCTGGTACTGCTGTGAGTACTGCTGGCTCTGGCTGGTACTGCTGTGAGTACTGCTGGCTCTGGCTGGTACTGCTGGTTGTGGCTGGTACTGTTGTGAGTACTGCTGGCTCTGGCTGGTACTGCTGTGTGTGCTGCTGGTGGGAAATGCTGGCTAGCAGCGGCGCCGCACTGGAGGAAGAGGCAATGTTTCCTGTATTGGTCAGAGGCGGAGAGCATTTGATATCACTCCTCCTGTGACTCACTCAGACTGTCAAAACAGAGCCGGAACTATACAGGAAGCATCGGCTCCGTTCTGACAGATCAGCTGAGAGACACAGACTCAGCTGCATGGGGGGCCGGACCAAATGACTTTGAGGGCCGCATACGGCCCCCGGACCATAGGTTCCCCACCCCTGCTGTACATGGTTGTGTTTTTGTAAACAAAGAACTCTGTGTGTGATTGGACACAGCCGATCTGCTGACCTCAACCAAAACCATTGGCTGAAATCAGCTGCCAAACTTGGGCTGTATCCATTCTTAGCATGGGTCAGCTGGGGGTGAGCGCATGTGCCACGGAACCCAGAAGAAGCTTCCAACGTACAGGTACGAGAACATGCCTGCACCTGCTGCCCACCCACAGTATCTGGTGGTTAAATACAAGCAGTGTACCTGAATTTGACAGGTATCGGCATCCAGCAGAGAGAAGGATGGAGAAGCAGCGCAAGAAGTTAACCAGGCATGTTACAACACACGGCGTGATTAGCACTCCTGCCTTGCAGCACTACGGTCCTTGGTACAAATCCAAACATAGACACTACCAGGGCTGGCCCAGGATATTGTGCTGCTTGGGTCCAAGAATAAAATGCTGCCCCCACATCCATTATTATAAATATAAAATATAGAAAATATTATATACTGTTATCTTCTGCCACCAGACCTGTCCACCAAGAACCCGCTGTCTGTCCTTAGTCCTCCTGTCACTCCTGTGTCTGCCGCGGTCACCGCCCTAGAAGATCCAGCCTGTCCTGCGTGAGATGGAGTGCGCTGATGTCTGACGCCATTGCGCACACCACAATCATGTAAGGGACGTTCCCCAGAGGAGACGCTCCGCCTCCTCATACTCATCAGTTTGCACTACGGGCGGCAGTATGAGATGGGGAAATACCACCCGTAACACGCCGCAAAATGACACACAAAACTGCTGGAAAAAAAGTCTTGGGCGTCAAGTTGCTGCCCCTCTCCAAGTGCTGCCTGGGTATGATGGACCCAGCAGGACCCATGGTAGGGCCGGCCCTGGACACTCCCTGCATGGAGTTTGCATGTTCTCCCTGTGCCTACGTGGGTTTCCTGCCACACTCCAAAGACTTGCTGGTAGGTTAATTGGCTCCCGTCTAACTTGAATCCTGGAACGTATACAGTTTGTATGCATGTGAAAAACCCTCAAAGAACACATGTTCAAGTGAATTTTTAAAAAAACCGCCATGTTTTTCTTTTTTTTTAATGTTATTTCTAGCATGTTTATCTTACTCTGCCCGGCAAACCCAAGAAGCCCTTTTCCTGAATCTCACTCTGCCCGGCAAACCTAAGAAGCACTTCTCCTGAATCTCACTCTGCCCGGCAAACCTGAGAAGCACTTTTCCTGAACCTCACTCTGCCCGGCAAACCTGAGAAGCACTTCTCCTGAACCTCACTCTGCCCGGCAAACCTGAGAAGCACTTCTCCTGAATCACTCTGCCCGGCAAACCTGAGAAGCACTTCTCCTGAATCTCACTCTGCCCGGCAAACCCGAGAAGCACTTCTCCTGAATCTCACTCTGCCCGGCAAACCTGAGAAGCCCTTTTCCTGAATCTCACTCTGCCCGGCAAACCTGAGAAGCACTTTTTCTGAATCTCACTCTGCCTGGCAAACCTGAGAAGCACTTTTCCTGAACCTCACTCTGCCCGGCAAACCTGAGAAGCACTTTTCCTAAATCTCACTCTGCCCGGCAAACCGGAGAAGCCCTTTTCCCGAATCTCACTCTGCCCGACAAACCTGAGAAGCCCTTTTCCTGAATATCATTCTGCCCGGCAAACCTGAGAAGCACTTCTCCTGAATCACTCTGCCCGGCAAACCTGAGAAGCACTTTTCCTGATTCTCACTCTGCCCGGCAAACCTGAGAAGCACTTTTCCCGAATCTCACTCTGCCCGGCAAACCTGAGAAGCACTTTTCCCGAATCTCACTCTGCCCGGCAAACCTGAGAAGCACTTCTCCTGAATCTCACTCTGCCCGGCAAACCTGAGAAGCACTTTTCCTGAATCTCACTCTGCCCGGCAAACCTGAGAAGCACTTTTCCTGAATCTCACTCTGCCCGGCAAACCTGAGAAGCCCTTTTCCTGAATATCATTCTGCCCGGCAAACCTGAGAAGCACTTTTCCCGAATCTCACTCTGCCCGGCAAACCTGAGAAGCACTTTTCCTGAATCTCACTCTGCCCGGCAAACCTGAGAAGCCCTTTTCCTGAATATCATTCTGCCCGGCAAACCTGAGAAGCCCTTTTCCTGAACCTCACTCTGCCCGGCAAACCTGAGAAGCACTTTTCCTGAATCTCACTCTGCCCGGCAAACCTGAGAAGCCCTTTTCCTAAATATCATTCTGCCCGGCAAACCTGAGTAGCACTTTTCCTGAATCACTCTGCCCGGCAAACCTGAGAAGCACTTTTCCTGAACCTCACTCTGCCCGGCAAAGCTGAGAAGCACTTCTCCTGAACCTCACTCTGCCCGGCAAAGCTGAGAAGCACTTTTCCTGAACCTCACTCTGCCCGGCAAACCTGAGAAGCACTTTTCCTGAACCTCACTCTGCCCGGCAAACCTGAGAAGCACTTTTCCTGAACCTCACTCTGCCCGGCAAACCTGAAAAGCACTTTTCCTGAACCTCCGGTCTAAGGTCTGAGCAATACTCACATCATCATGGTCACATGCACTGCCAGCCTTAGGGTGCACTCACATTGGGACTGGTTTGGGTGAATCATGCCCCAATTCACTTGTCACACACACACACTCCTGCTGATCTGCATTTACACTAAAGACTTTACCCACTTCAGCTCCAGAAGGTTTTACCCCCATAAATGACCAGGCCATTTTTTGCGATTCGGCACTGCATCAAATGCATTAAAATAAAAAACCTTATGCCTTTACAACCCCTTTAACCACTTCTGGACTGGAAGGATTTGCCCCCTTAATTACCAGGCCATATTTTGCGATTCAGCACTGCGTTACTTTAACGAAAAATTGCGTGGACGCGAGACGCTGTACCAAAATAAAATTGATGTCCTTTTTTCCCCACAAATAGAGCTTTCTTTTGGTGGTATTTGATCACTTCTGTGGATTTTAGATTTTGAACTATAAAACGAAACAGGAGAGTGGCGGCGCATGAGCTCTGAAGGTCCAGCGTATCGTGCCGAACCTTCAGAGCTCCTTGTCGGAAAGTGATGTCATCACGGCTCCAGCCACTTACAGCGCTGGAGCCGACGAACCTGGAAGAGATGCCGAGGCAACATGACAGCTGCCTCAGCGGTGTCCGAGCGATCGTGTCGGGGCTTCTTTCTAAAGGTAAGCATTTCATAATGTGCTAGTATGCGATGCATAGCATACTAGTAACTAAAATATAACCGCGCTAGTGAAAAAATGTATGTAGGAAAAGCTGCAACTTCAAGTGTGATAGCACCCAAAAACAATATAGTATAAATAAGTCGCGCTAAGTGAATATATTCAATCATAAATATCACCCAATGCAAGGAATTTACCATAAATTAATGGTATAAATATAAATCTAGTGCTCAATAATAAATAATGAATGATGAATATAGAAAATGAATAATCCAATAAAGTCTCTGTGATAGGTCCGAACCAAGAAAATGGAAAATCCACAAATATAGTAAGGTGCATATAAAGCTGAGAAAATCACCAACGTGCTAATCCACCACCAGTACTGAATCTGCTTACCAGATACTGGTGTATAGTGCGTCTGTAAGCTGGCAGAGGAGTCGCTTCAACTCCAATTAGACCCAGGGGACAACCAGAAACTGGTATGTAATACGCCTGTAGATCTCGCAGAGGAATGACATCAACTCCAATTTGACCCAGGGGACAGCCTGATACCCCAGAAGAAGAAGAAGGTTGCTAAAAGTTGGTCTTTTGGTCAGGAGCGGGGTTGAAGGGAGAAGGACGGCGCTGAAGGGAGAAGAGCATGGTTGCTTTTCTGGTTTGGAGATAGGGTGGTTAATACATGGTGACCGTTCATACGATTTGAGCTGATCTGTGGCTAATGCCATGGGGTATCAGGCTGTCCCCTGGGTCCAATTGGAGTTGATGCCATTCCTCTGCAAGATCTACAGGAGTATTACATACCAGTTTTTGGTTGTCCCCTGGGTCCAATTGGAGTTGATGCCATTCCTCTGTGAGATCTACAGGCGTATTACATACCAGTTTTTGGTTGTCCCCTGGGTCCAAATGGAATTGATGCCATTCCTCTGCGAGATCTACAGGCGTATTACATACCAGTTTTTGGTTGTCCCTTGGGTCCAATTGGAGTTGATGCCATTCCTCTGTGAGATCTATAGGCGTATTACATACCAGTTTCTGGTTGTCCCCTGGGTCCAATTGGAGTTGATGCCATTCCTCTGCAAGATCTACAGGCGTATTACATACCAGTGTTTGGTTGTCCCCTGGGTCTAATTGGACAAACCTGACACTTAGTGACACTTTTTGGGGACCAGTGACACCGATAAAGTGATCAGTGCTAAATAATATGCACTGTTACTGTATAAATGACACTGGCAGGGAAGGGGTTAATACTGGGGGTGATCAAGAGGTTAAGTGTGAGCCTAATTGTGCTTACTAACTGTGAGGGGGCGGGGGAAGGCACACAGATCAGCGTTTTAGCTTAGCTGACACACACGATCGCACTGTGCCTGTCTGACAGGAGAGCCGCCTGCTTTGTTTACATAGGCAGGCGGCTCTCCTGTCAGATTCCCTGAAGATCGTGGGAGGCCGGCGGCGATCGAGGCCACTCCTCCCATGGTCTGGCTCCCGCTGTGTCTAATCACAGTGGGAGCGCGGCACCGGCAGCGAGATCACTTGCACATAATCACGTAGATCTACGTGATGATGCACAGCCGAGCCGCCCTGCCGCAGTGAATCTGCGTGGCGCGGTCGGCAAGGGGTTAAGCAACTGGTCCCAGGCACACTTACATCATCACCCCTGCTAACCAGACCAGTGATCCCTGCTTCTGTTCACAGTATTCTATTGAGAGTTCTGTGGTTTTCACTCACACTGCAGCAAACGGTTCCGGACCACAAGCGAACCGCACCCGGACCACACACACACACACACACACACACTACATTATATTAAAATTTTCCACATTTTGTCATGTTACAATCAAAAACGTAAATGTATTTTATTGGGATTTTATGTGATAGACCGACACAAAGTGGCACATAATTGTAAAGTGGAAGAAAAATGCTAAATGGTTTTTAAAATTTCTTACAAATAAATATGTGAAAAGTATGGGGTGCATTTCTATTCACCCCCCTGAGTCAATACTTTGTAGAACCGCCTTTCCCTGCAATTACAGCTGCAAGTCTTTTTGGGGATGTCTCTAACAGCTTTGCACATCTAGAGAGGGACATTTTTGCCCATTCTTCTTTGTATAATAGCTCAAGCTCTGTCAGATTGGATGAAGAGCGTCTGCGAACAACAATTTTCAAGTCTTGCCACAGATCTTCAATTGGATTTAGGCCTGGACTGTGACTGGGCCATTCTAACACATGAATATGATTTGATGGAAACCATTCCATTGCAGCTCTGGTTGTATGTTTTGGGTCGTTGTCCTGCTGGAAGGTGAACCTCCTCCCCAGTCTAAAGTCTTTTGCAGACTCTAACAGGTTTTCTTCTAAGATTGCCCTGTATTTGGCTCCATCCATCTTCCCATCAACTCTGACCAACTTCCCTGTCCCTGCTGAAGAAAAGCATCCCCACAACATGATGCTGCACCACCATGTTTCACGGTGGGGGTGGGGATGGTGTGTTCAGGGTGATGTGCAGTATTAGTTTGCCACCACACATAGCGTTTCTTTTTTTCTTTTAGGCCAAAAAGTTCACGTTTGGTCTCATCTGAGCAGAGCACCTTCTTCCAGAGATTGCTGTGTCCCCCACATGGCTTCTCGCAAACTGCAAACGGGACTTCTTATGGCTTTCTTTCAACAATGGCTTTTTTCTTGCCACTCTTCCATAAAGGACAGATTTGTGGAGCGCACGACTAATAGTTGTCCTGTGGACAGATTCTCCCACCTGAGCTGTGGACCTCTGCAGCTCCTCCAGAGTTACCATGGACCTCTCAAGGTAGTTACTCTAGGAGAGCTGGACAGGGCCGTAGAAAGTCCTTAACCCATTAGCAGGACCGGCATCTGCTCCTTTGTTCAAGGAGGAATAGGAAGAGCACTGCCAGAGCCCTACAAAATGACCAATAGCAGGAAACTGGTGTGAATGTCTCTGACCAAACCATCAGAAACAGACTTCATGAGGGTGGCCTGAGGGCCGACGTCCTCTAGTGGGCCCTGTGCTCACTGCCCGTCACCCTGGAGCTCAATTGCCTTTTGCCATTGAGCATGTTTACCCTGAGAACATGTGACAGATGTGAAAGGGTCTGGAGAAGCTGTTGAGAACGTTATGCTGCCTGTAACATTGTTGTATGACCGGTTTGGTGATGGGTCAGTGATGGTCTGGGAGGCATATCCATGGAGGGACGCACAGACCTCTACAGGCTAAACAATGGCACCCTGACTGCCAAAGGTATCGGGATGAAATCCTTGTGCCCATTGTCAGACCCTACTCTTGTACAGTGGGTCCTGGGTTCCTCTTACTGCACGACAATGCCCAGTCTCATGTGGCAAGAGTATGCAGACAGTTCCTGGAGGATGAAGGAATTTATACCATTAAATGAGAAAAAATAGACTTATGCGCTATATTTGAGGTAAGCGATACGGTGGATGTTCCAAATCAAAGAAATAATAGTCATAGACGTGGAACTCCTCCAAGCAAGCAGCTAATTCTGATAGTGTCCCCACTGATTACAAAGTAATTAAAAAATTTAAAGAATCAGCGCTCAACTTTCAATGAGGGGGACCTTTTGAGAAAGCTACGGGTGTTCGTAGCGCAACGTGTCAGAGTAAGCTGTATCGACGTCACTTCCAGTCTTCGGCCGAGACCGGAAGCCTCGGATCGCACCGCATCGGCGGTTTGTGACACTGTCTGCACGTTTAATACTTCTGTAATGTGAGTAGCCTGCACTACTATTTTTTTAATAAAAACTACCCTACGTTTCTGCACCATGAGAGCCTCTCTTTTTGAGCACCAATACAGGAATTAAGGCACTTTGAGTTTCCTATGCTGCTAAACTCCCATTGTTTGACCCATTGCTGCTGGAGGACCCTAGGCAGTTGGCGAACGAGTTGAAAGGGTGGCCAGGATATTCATATATAACGCTCAGTCTGAGTGTTGTGGAGGTGAGCGGCCACTGCACTCGGTGTCTGGATTGTGCGCTCACCGGGACACACTCACCTTGCTGTGTTTGAAAAGCACATCTCACCTTTAGAGTTGATTGTAAAGACCACCATATATAGAAGAATTTCTTTTGGCACATTGCACTTTATTCACTTCATTTGGGACTATTCTTATATATTTTTTTTTTTAGAGTATTATACTCAGTTTATGGATTTTTGAAGCACGTTTCAGCAGATAATTGTTATAATTTTGTGGAGTTTATATTTTGTTCACTTTGCCTATATTCAACATTTTTAGGCGTTGTGTTTATTATCTGATCATATAAGAGTTGCACATTATTTTGTTTTGCATGATCAGTCACTCATGATTGCACCTTATCTATTCACCTGGATTATTTTTTGATTGGATGATTATCTGAATTATTGTATACATCTATTCATTTTACTATCACTTTGATTACCCCTTTTTTTTCTCCTATTTTTATTGACACATTCATAGATATTGACCACTAGTAATTTATGATCCTAAGACACATTTGCTCATTACACATTGGAATTAGAGAGAGTGGTCCCCCTCATTGAAAGTTGAGCGCTGATTCTTTAAATTTTTTATACCGTTAAATGGCCCCCACACTCGCCTGACCTAAATACCATAAAAACACCTCTGGGACATTATGTTTCGGTCCATCTGAAGCCGCCAGGTTGCACCTCAGTCTGTTCAGGAGCTCAGTGATACCCTGGTCCAGATCTGGGAGGAAATACCCCAGGACACCATCCGTTGTCTCATTAGGAGCATGCCCCTACATTGTCAAATGGGGGCCATACAATCTACTGAGGACCATTCTGAGTTGCTGCAATGAAATTTCAGCAAAATGGACTAGCCTTCTGCATCATTTTTTCACTTTGATTTTCGGGGTGTCTTTGAATTCAGACCTCTGTAGGGTGATAACAATGTGGCATCCTTTCCTTCCTAACACATTACCCAGTCCATACCAGTATAGATCCTAACATTACCCAGTCCATACCAGTATAGATCCTAACACATCACCCAGTCCATACCAGTATAGATCCTAACACATTACCCAGTCCATACCAGTATAGATCCTAACACATTACCCAGTCCATACCAGTATAGATCCTAACACATTACCCAGTCCATATCAGTATAGATACTAACACATTACCCAGTCCATACCAGTATAGATCCTAACACATTACCCAGTCCATATCCGTATAGATATCCAGCATGATATTTTTCCCCATTGAGATCTGATGTGTTTTCAAAGTGTTCTTTGTAATAAAGAGTAACAGTGAGGACTCATCGAAATTTCACTGGAAGGCTAAGGGGGGGGTGGGGGGATGTGGGCCCTCTTGTTATAACTAGGAACATTTGACTGGAAGTCAGGAATTGCATTTCGGTTCAGCTAGATAAGTGTAATATATCAAAGGGATTTCCACTCCAATCCAATAGGGAATCAATAATATTAGTGAGACTATTAAAGCGGCTCGTCAATCATTTTTTCATCTTTTCATCTATTAAATCCTCTGCCCTTGTTGTTTTAACTTTGGATAGTAAAACATTTTTTTCACTGCCAGTAAATACCTTATACAGCCCACTTCCTCTTTCTTGTCTGGTAATTTGCCTATGCTAATGACATCATGCACAGCTCTCTCTCACTCTTGTGAGAGTTTGTCAGCAAGTGAGGAAGAGATGAGTCATAGGAAAGCCAATGAGAGCTGCAGAGGGCTGGATGAGGGCAGAGATAACAGGAGACTGCAGAGATCCATGTGTATTCATCAAGAGAGGAGAAGAGAGAGAGTGTGTGTGTGTGTCCAGGAAGTGAGCAGGCAGCAGCTTCAGCTGCCCACGGTTAAAATGGCTGGAGATTTCTGCAGCATATTTGGCAAGTACAGAATCACAGTATATATAAAATATGCAAAGTGGTTGGATGGAAGCTTCAGAATGGCAAAGATGTTTTTATTACAAATGATGTGAGCAGACTGCAGTTTCTCTTTAACCACATTACTGCCCGCCCACCGTCAAATGACAGGGCAGCAGTGCAGCTTTTGTTCTGGGATGCCCTCATATGACGACGCACCAGAACGGCCTCTCTTGCGCGCCCGCAGGGATGCACAGTGAGGCGATCGTGGCCACGCCGAGTTGCTAGGACACAGCGCGACCCTGATCTTGGTAAAGAGCCAATGACATGGCTCTTTACCCATGTGATCGGCTGTGTCCAGTCACAGCCGGTCACATATAAATAAGTCCTGTTTTTCAGCTCTCCTCGCCTCACACCGTCAAGAGCGTGAGGCGAGGAGAGCCAATCAGCGGCTCCTCCTCACAGGGGAGACAAAGACATGTAATCAGGGCACTGATCATCAGTACCCTGATTACAGAAAAGTGAAATAGAGTGCCCATCAGTGCCACCATTAGTGCCCACAATCAGTGCTCATAGTGCTGCCAGTCAGTACCCATCAGTGCCTACTCATCTAGGCACTGATGGACACTGATTGTGGGCACTGATGGTGCCGCCAATCAGTGCCGCCTATCAGTGCCGCCTATCAGTGCCATCTCATCAATGCCCATAAGTGCCACCTCATCAGCGCACATCAGTGAAGGAGAACAATTATTTAATTTTCAAAAATTACTCACAGAAAATAAGAAAAACTTTTTTTTTTTTCCAAAACTTTGTCTTTTTTCTTTTTGTAAGAAATAAAAAAACCCAGCAGTGATTAAATACCACCAAAAGAAAGCTCTATTTGTGTGAAAAAAAATGATAAAAATTTCATATGGGTACATTGTAGCATGAAAGCTGAAAATTGGCCTGGGCAGGAAGGGGGGGGGGGGTGAAAGTGCCCGGTACTGAAGTGGTTAAGAGCAGTCCCCAGGATTGCAATTCAGGACTAACTGGTATGAGAATACTTCAGTATGATCTACTGTATATAATCAATTAGATCATCACAGAAGACAAAATACTGACTTTCCACAACTTGCCACATGGGGAGGAGGACACTGAGGAGATCTGGCAGGGCACTCTCTACCTCCTGTCCCAACAGGTAAACGGGGACAATCTATGACTCTCATGGAACTAGAAAATCTATTAAAATCTGTGTACAGCCTTTGATTGTTTTAAAACTGCTTTAACCAATAAAAGTCAATAGCAATGCAACAGCAGCTGGGGATAGATTAATAAAGGTCTTCTCTTCGAGAGCCAATTTGCGCGTCTGGTGGCTCTCAATCTTGACTGTTACTGAAAGGTCTGACCTCACTAATGATCTGGAACCAGTCAGAGGGGGGTCCCGATTATGTGAGAACTTCATTACACTGTTTAATACTGTACTATTAGATACAATTACATTATTTAAAAAAATATATATTTTTTTAATCTAGATGTTGGATAACTTAACATATAATAAAGAAGTACAATGTACTTAAAAAAAAGTACCTTATAAGCCTTTAAAAAAAAAAAAAAATGTAATAAAAATATTTAGGTAAGCAAATTAGTGACAGTTATTAAGTTAGATGAAGGAATTTGATCTGGGCATGTAAGCATCTATGACCTTCAGATACAAAAGAGTTAATGGCATGCATGTCCTATATGAAAATACATAAAATTATAAACCATGCTGTTAAAAGAAAAACATCACCTTTATATTTAATTTAGACTTTTATTTAAAGCAGAACAGCAGCAACCCGGTGGGGGTGGCAGGCTGGGTTGATGACGGTGGCATCAGTGAGGGACACTGGACCATTGAAGAGATGTGTAAGTATTGCTGAGTTTAGCTCTACTTTAAGTTGTGATGGCAGCAGATTCTTAAAAACAACACGACGGGTCTGTGTACAATAAATGGTTAATTACAGTCCGGAGGGAATACCTGTAAGATAGGATGTGAATTGTTTGGGTCCGCAGCGGACGGCATAGCGAGTTGTGGTCTTTACCGTCTTCTGCTCGGTCTGTGAGGTGTCCCTGGGGTGGAAGATGGTTCCATCAGAAGTCTCCCCCCACCATCGAAGCCTCACAAGGACAAAGGGCGGAGGCCTTGGCACAGTCCAGAGAATCTTACCGACAGTCACTCTAAGGAAGCAGCGGAGCTGACCCTCTACAAGAGGAGGGAGGCTGGTTGATGGGGAGATATCTGTTGTTCCTGCAGAAATAAAATTAAAATTAAAATAATTTAATTTTAATGTTATATTAATTTTAATTATTATAATTTAAATCATAATAATATAATAATAAATAATAAAATAAAATTACAGACATCATTGAAAAAAAAAAAAAAAAAAAAAAAGGGGAAGATGATAAATCTTAAGATCTTAAATATGGTTCCCGCCGCACAGTACTTGCCTTATTGGAGTACACATATCCCATTGGTTGAACGAGATGGACTTATGTCTTTTTTCAACCAGACTAATAACTATGTAACTATATAAATATATACTAATAAAAATTATTTTAGAATTATTATTCTCATATATTTTATGATCGAAGTGCCTTAAAAGTCCCAATACTAGGGGGAATGGTTGTTCTTAACCACTTCCTGCCAGCCCTATAGGCGATTGACGGCGGGTATGTGGTTGCATTATCCTGACCAGACGTCATATGACGGCGGCAGGATAATGCGCTCTGCGCGCCCCCGGGGGGCACACAGAGCGGCGATCGATAATGCGGCGTGTTAATCAGACTCCCCGCATCTCTGATCTCGGTATCTGACGTAGGCTCTTTACCATGTGAGCAGCCATGTCCAATCATGGCTGGTCACATAGTACACAGGAAGAGCCGTTGATCGGCTTTCCTCAGTACGTGCCTAACAGGCACGAGTATAGGAGAGCCGATCTGTGGCTCCCCTGACAGGGGGGGGGGGTCTGCACTGGTAATCAGATCATTGATTACCAGTGCAGACCCTCGGGGGGGTGCCACTAGAACCACCAGGGATGCCCACCCATGACCCCAGGGATGCCCACTATGGCCACAAGGGATGGCAATCAGGGCTCAGGGAGCCCCCCGGTGCCCTCCACATCAGTGCTGCCCACCAGTGCCCATCATTGCCATCTATTCAGTGCCGCCCACCAGTGCCCATTATTGCCCACCAGTGCCCATCAGTGCCACCCGTCAGTGCCAATCAGTGCCGCCCTATCAGTGCTGCCTATCAGTGTTCACCAATGCTGCATATCAGTGCTACCTATCAGTGCCACATATCGTGCGCATCAGTGCCGCCCCATCAGTGCCTGTCAGTGCAGCCTCATCAGTGCAGGAAAAATCGTATTTATTTACAAAATTGTATAGCATAAACAAAAAAACTTTTTTTTTTTCAAACTTTTTTCGGTCTATTTTTTTATTTGTTTAGCAAAAAAGAAAAAACCTTATGGTGATCAAATACCACCAAAAGAAAGCTCAATTTGTGGGGGGAAAAGGACATATATTTGGTGTAGATGCAGTGTTGCATGACTGCGCAATTGGCATTCAAAATGCAACAGCGCTAAAAACTGAAAATTGGCCTGGGCAGGAAGGGGGTGAAAGTGCCCGGTACTGAAGTGGTTAAAGCGGAGTTCCGGCCTATTTTGCTACTTTAGTGATTCCTGGAGTGCTCGCTATGCTGATCAATAATTCACTCCCTGGAATCAGGAAGAACTCCCAGAACACTCCCTGGAATGAGGAAGAACTCCCAGAACACTCCCTGGAATCGGGAAGAACTCCCAGAACACTCCCTGGAATCAGGAAGAACTCCCAGAACACTCCCTGGAATCAGGAAGAACTCCCAGAACACTCCCTGGAATCAGGAAGAACTCCCAGAACACTCCCTGGAATCGGGAAGAACTCCCAGAACACTCCCTGGAATCGGGAAGAACTCCCAGAACACTCCCTGGAATCGGGAAGAACTCCCAGAACACTCCCTGGAATCAGGAAGAACTCCCAGAACACTCCCTGGAATCAGGAAGAACTCCCAGAACACTCCCTGGAATCGGGAAGAACTCCCAGAACACTCCCTGGAATCAGGAAGAACTCCCAGAACACTCCCTGGAATCAGGAAGAACTCCCAGAACACTCCCTGGAATCGGGAAGAACTCCCAGAACACTCCCTGGAATCAGGAAGAACTCCCAGAACACTCCCTGGAATCGGGAAGAACTCCCAGAACACTCCCTGGAATCAGGAAGAACTCCCAGAACACTCCCTGGAATCAGGAAGAACTCCCAGAACACTCCCTGGAATCAGGAAGAACTCCCAGAACACTCCCTGGAATCAGGAAGAACTCCCAGAACACTCCCTGGAATCAGGAAGAACTCCCAGAACGCTCCCTGGAATCGGGAAGAACTCCCAGAACACTCCCTGGAATCGGGAAGAACTCCCAGAACGCTCCCTGGAATCGGGAAGAACTCCCAGAACGCTCCCTGGAATCGGGAAGAACTCCCAGAACACTCCCTGGAATCGGGAAGAACTCCCAGAACGCTCCCTGGAATCGGGAAGAACTCCCAGAACGCTCCCTGGAATCAGGAAGAACTCCCAGAACACTCCCTGGAATCAGGAAGAACTCCCAGAACACTCCCTGGAATCAGGAAGAACTCCCAGAACGCTCCCTGGAATCGGGAAGAACTCCCAGAACGCTCCCTGGAATCGGGAAGAACTCCCAGAACACTCCCTGGAATCAGGAAGAACTCCCAGAACGCTCCCTGGAATCGGGAAGAACTCCCAGAACGCTCCCTGGAATCGGGAAGAACTCCCAGAACACTCCCTGGAATCAGGAAGAACTCCCAGAACACTCCCTGGAATCAGGAAGAACTCCCAGAACGCTCCCTGGAATCAGGAAGAACTCTCAGAACACTCTCTGGAATCAGGAAGAACTCCCAGAACGCTCCCTGGAATCAGGAAGAACTCCCAGAACGCTCCCTGGAATCAGGAAGAAGGGCACAGCAGATTACACTGCGGCTTCAGATGCCCACATCCAAGATGGCCGCGCCCAGACATCGTTTTTAAAAGTAAGACTTTGACTAAAATCCAATACCGTACACCTTGTAAGTATGAGAATAGCAGTTCTGCAAAGGGCGATTAGCATTATAGGGGTATTTTTCGTTAAAATAAGGTATTTGAGGCTGGAACTCCGCTTTAATATGTAGCATATTCCAAACCGGAGATGTATGGATTCAAATATTGTTCAAGCTGGACAGTAATCCACTTTCCAGATTACACATACCACAAACCCTCTGAGGCAGTCACTTCAGAGTGACGCAACGCCTTAGGGCGGAGCTAATTAGGTCATCATGTTGGACCTGAAAGTAAGAGTTTTTTTTGCCCCCAGCTTGGTTGATGAGCTCTATTCTTAAGCGGGAAATGTACACGCTTTTACCTGTAGTGCACAAGTGTTGTACGCTGCACTTTGTGACTGCATATTTTTTACTTTTTAAAAGTGGTACTAAAGTCTCGTGGTTTTTTTTTTTTTTTTGTGTTTTTTTTTTTTTTTAACACACCGGATCAGGCCATTTTTTGCGATTCGGCACTGCGTTATTTTAACAGACAATTGTGCGGTTGCGCGACGCTGTACCCATCTAAAATTTACGTCCTTTTTTTCCACACAAATAGAACTTTCTTTTGGTGGTATTTGATCACCTGTGCGATTTTTATTTTTTGTGCTATAAACAAAAAAAAAGCGACAATTCTGAGAAAACAATATTTTTCACATTCTGCTATATATGATTCCTAAAAAAAAAAAAAAAACAATTATAAAATCAAAATGTTTTAACATTTTGGGCCAATTTGTTTTTTTTCTGCTACATATTTTTGGTAAAAAAAAAAAAGAAGAAAATCGAAGTAAGCATATTTTGATTGGTTGCGTCTACAAACTACGGGAAAGATTTTTGTCATTTTTATTGTTTTTTTTTTTTTTTTTTTACTAGCAATGGCGGCGATCTGCGATTTTTAGCGGGAGTGTGACATTATGGACAGATCGGACCCCTAACTGACATTTTTGACACTTTTGGGGGTACCAGTGACATTACTACAGTAATGTGTGCTATACATATGCACCATTACTGTAATAATGACACTGGCAGGGAAGGGGTTAACCCCAGGGGCAATCAAAGGGTTAAATGTGTACCTAGGAAGCGTTTTTCAACTGTGTGGGGGGATGGGCTTACTGCATGAACACAAAGACCTGTGTTCCTAAATAGGAGGAACACAGGATCCCCAGTGTTTATTGCTGACAGAACAGCGGTCTGCCGTGTTTACATTAGTGACCTTTGTTCCGTTAAAGGTCACCCTTCTGCCGCCACATATATGTGTTAGGAGGTCATAGAGGGGTTAAAGGGGCTCAATGATGGTGTTTTGGGTGGTGACAGGTTCTCTTTGGGGCCCCCTGCCTGATACCTTCCCTTCCCCTCCCCCATCATAGCCCCCCTCCCATCATAGCCCCCCTCCCTGATACCTTCCCCTCCCCCATCATAGCCCCCCTCCCTGATACCATCCCCTCCCCCATCATAGCCCCCCTCCCTGATACCTTCCCCTCCCCCATCATAGCCCCCCCTCCCATCATAGCCCCCCTCCCTGATACCTTCCCCTCCCCCATCATAGCCCCCCTCCCTGATACCATCCCCTCCCCCATCATAGCCCCCCTCCCTGATACCTTCCCCTCCCCCATCATAGCCCCCCCTCCCATCATAGCCCCCCTCCCTGATACCTTCCCCTCCCCCATCATAGCCCCCCCTCCCTGATACCATCCCCTCCCCCATCATAGCCCCCCTCCCTGATACCATCCCCTCCCCCATCATAGCCCCCCCTCCCATCATAGCCCCCCTCCCTGATACCTTCCCCTCCCCCATCATAGCCCCCCCTCCCTGATACCATCCCCTCCCCCATCATAGCCCCCCTCCCTGATACCATCCCCTCCCCCATCATAGCCCCCCTCCCTGATACCTTCCCCTCCCCCATCATAGCCCCCCCTCACTGATACCGTCCCCTCCCCCATCATAGCCCCCCCTCACTGATACCTTCCCCTCCCCCATCATAGCCCCCCCTCACTGATACCGTCCCCTCCCCCATCATAGCCCCCCCCTCACTTATACCGTCCCCTCCCCCATCATAGCCCCCCTCCCCCTTCATAGCCCCCCCCTCACTGATACCGTCCCCTCCCCCATCATAGCCCCCCCTCACTGATACCGTCCCCTCCCCCATCATAGCCCCCCCCTCACTGATACCGTCCCCTCCCCCATCATAGCCCCCCCTCACTGATACCGTCCCCTCCCCCATCATAGCCCCCCCCTCACTGATACCGTCCCCTCCCCCCATCATAGCCCCCCTCCCCCTTCATAGCCCCCTCCCCCTTCATAGCCCCCCCTCACTGATACCGTCCCCTCCCCCATCACAGCCCCCTGGGTGAGCCAGGACCCGGGCCAGACGATGGGTCGCTGTGATCTGAGGAGGTAACATGCTCCCCCCATACCTGGAAGTACAGGAGGGCTCTGATAGAGAGGGGCTAAGGGGAAGAATCATGCAGCCAGTGAAGTCAGCTCTCCTGGTATGGCTGACAGGCAGTAAAGTGTTATTAGTGTGGTGAGAAGATCTACCTTTCCTCCTCCGGCTCCCCGCCTTCCCGCTCTTCTCCCCCCGGCTCTTCATCCTCTCCGCTCCGCTCTCATCCCTCTATGCCCGCCGTCAACACACGGAAGCTTCTCCCCGGTCTCCTGGCAACCGGAGGACGTCTCTTCCGCTTCCGCTCCCCACAGCCAATCAACGGCCGGGACTCGGGAGTTCGCAAAGGATGTCGGGAGTGACAGTTGTTGGGGGCGGAGCCGTGGTGTTTGGACCAGTGTCAGCGCGCTTTCCTCTATACCCCGCCCCCTTACAGAGTATACCGAGGAGGATAGACAGGGAACAGGAGTATTGCTGGAGATCTCCAGCCCTGACATATACAGCATGGGGGTGCAACTTCTAATATCTTCCCCTAATCCCCCTATTAAATCATATAGCCAAAATATCTCCCCCCCCCAGTCACCCCAATATTAGTGCAACATCTAATATCTTCCGCTAATCCCTCTAATAAATCATATAGCCAAAATATCCCCTCCCCAGGTCACCCCAATATAGGTGCAACGTCTAATATCTTCCCCTAATACCCTTAATAAATAATATAGCCAAAATCCCCCCCCCCCCCCCGGTCACGCCAATGTAGGTGCAACATCTAATATCTTCCCCTAATAAATAATATAGAGAAAAATATCTCCTCCCCAGGTCACCTCAATATAGGGGCAACATCAAATATCATTCCTCAGTCGCAATGACATAATACATACATTTATAGATGCAGCTTGTAATATCTTCCCCCAATCTCCCCAATATAGGCGCAACATTTAACATCATCCCCCAATCATCCCCAATATAGCTGCAACATCTAATATCTTCCCCAGTCGCATTGCCATATTATACAGTTTATGGGTGCATCATATAATATCTTCCCCAATCGCTCCAATATAGGTGCAACATCTAATATCTTCCCCCAGTCACATTGACACATAATACAGTTTATGGGTGCAACTTGTAATATCTTCCCCCAATCTCCCCAATATAGGTGCAGCTATATAACACAGCCTAGGGTTGCAACCTATAATTTCTTCCCCCAGTCACCCTGATATATAATGCAACCTGTAATATATTCCCCCAGTCACCCTGCTAGATAATACAGCCTAGGGGTGCAACTTGTAATATATTCCCCCAGTCACCCTGCCATACTTGCCAACTGTCCCATTTTTGCTGGGACAGTCCCGGGAAAAAGGAGCATGTCCCGGGTAATTTACATTGTACTTATTTACACCTTGCACTTAAATAAAATAGTCATGATAAAAAATGTTTAGTATTTCTTATTATTTTTTTATCATTACTATTTAGTATGAGTATTCACTTCCTTCTCGCCTCCTCTAAGTCAGCTCTGCAACATGTTCCTTGCTCGATGACGCGGCGGTGTTGTAACATTATCCCGCAGCGATGTGTGCGTCCCACCTCAGCCCCTCCTCCTCTCAGCTGTTCGTAAGTCTTAGAATTTAATCGGACCTTGAAAATGCCTTGTGCGCATGCGCACCGGGGCTCGCATCAGCTGGCTTATGACGTAGCGTCACCGGAAGTGACGAGGGTCCGGAATTTTCATGGGTCCGACGAAATTTTAGAACACCGGCAATGTACTTTTTTACACCTTGTACTTTATTTATATTTCCATAATAAATTTTTTGTATGGTCACACCTGAGCACATTTGACACTTTAGAATTGCAGGAAATTGTGATGAGAATTTTAAACTTTAGGCAGAAGTAGTGCAGCTGAATGGGAGAATTATTCCAACTCTGCTACTTTGGCCTCAAATTTAAAATTCCCTTTTCAATTTCCTGTAATTCTCTCTTTATTGAGTAGACCCTCATAGTTGCCAACATTTAAAAAAAAATTCCAGGGACACTTTGCAGCACAGCTATCAATTACCACACCCACCTTCCTGAAGCTCCGCCCACTCTGCATAATTAATCTCGCCTACTTATCAGATTATAGAGTCTACTCAATATAGAGACAATTACAGAAAATTAAAAAGGGAATTTCAAACTTAAGGCCAAAGTAGCAGAGTTGGAATAATTCTCCCATTCAGCTGCACTACTTCTGCGTAACATTAGGGGCAGCCTGATTAACAGGCGCTTCCAGGGACAATATAAATTACCTGGGACAGGCTCCTATTTCCAGGGACTGTCCCAGGAAAAAAGGGACAGTTGGCAAGTATGGACCCTATAACAGTGATGGCTAACCTTGGCACCCCAGATGTTTTGGAACTACATTTCCCATGATGCTCAACTACACTGCAGAGTGTATGAGCATCATGGGAAATGTAGTTCCAAAACATCTGGGGTGCCAAGGTTCGCCATAAATAGGTGGAGCTTCAGGGAGGTGGGTGTGGTAAGTAATTGATAGCTGCGCTGCAAAGTGTCCCTGGAAATTGTGTTCAAATGTTGGCAACTGTGCCCTGCTATATAATACAGCCTAGGAGTGCAACTTGTAATATATTCCCCCCGTCACCCTGCTATATAATACAGCCTTTATTGGGGGGTTTTTTTTGGTGCCTCAAACCAAGTCAAGGGTGGGACTTTATGGGCAAGTAGATGCAAGTATTGATGTATGGGTATACAATATATATGAAATATATACAAAGAATAATCAAAGATATATGGTTCCACAAAAGGATGAAGAAATCTAAACAATAATTTATTTACAAAAGTAATTTTCCAAGTATATTGGATAACATAATGGTGAGTATAGTGCTTGGGGTAAGGAGCCCAAGTGTGAAAAGGTAAGAAGGAAGTTGATTCCGAGGAATCAGTGACAATGGTGCAAAGGTGACAAGTTTAAGGCCCCATTCACACTAGTGCGACTTGTCCCGCGATTTTGGACCGCAAAATCGCATGACAAGTCGTTTCCCATTATTTTCAATGAGCCCCATTCATATCAGTGCGTTTTGAAGTCGCACCGACTTCAAAGTAGTTCCTGCACTACTTTGCCATGATTTTAATGCGTTTTGAGGCATATAGACTTGCCATTGCTCTCAAAATCGCGGCAAAATCGCGGCAAAAATCGCGCCGCGAAATCGCGGCAAAATCGCGGTAAAATTGCGTCGCATTAGTGTGAAAGGGGCCTTAGGGATTTTTTTGGGCTGTTTTCCAGTAGGTGTTAAAAGGACTAAGTGTCCTCCCAAAAAGGTCCCAGTTTGCTGACGCGTTTCGGCTCACAGGCCTTTTTCAAAGCTTTAAGTCACTCAGTGCTTGTTCTATGAAAAAGAAAGTATATTTCAGTTTATTTGGGGCCTTAATTTTACCATAGGTAGGATACAAATAATGGGTAGGAAAATATTTCCACATACATTAATAGGGCTGGCGGCTAATGCGTCAGGGTCCCCTGTCCTTATTGTAGTCACAGCGGGATCAAGTTCTGCGCAAAGACCTGGGATGGTATAGATGAAGAAAGAGGGTAATCATTGGATACTGTGTGTCCAATTTGTATCTGAATGTGTATTTGATGTATTTAAATGTTTGTGACCACTTACAGTTGCGGGGGTTAGTACGTGCTTCCTCATTGGGGGGGTGGTTATTCCTCCCTCTGACCGTGCCAAATGCTTGGTCTACAATGTATAGTAATAAAGTGTATCAGAGCGGTCTGTTACATGGTTTTCATTAAACTTCCAAGTTAAGTGATAGAGTGCTTGCAACAGTATACAAGGTGACTTGTAAGTGCCAAATTTTTATTGATGGATAGGGGTTCCCCTATATGACTTACATTTGAAAGGTCTTTGAATAAGCAGAGTGGTTCATCCGGTCGGCGCAGGTAGTGTCCGTCTCCTTCCTCCCGTTGGGGAGAAGTGAGAGCTGACTGTTGATCCCCGGCCTTTTAAAGACGTCCGCACATGCGCAGTAAGTTCTGCATGTGGGACGGCTTAGACTCCGAGCGTGACGTGGCGTCTGTATAGTAACCTGCGCTTGTCGGAATGCGCGCGCAGGTTGCCACGGCCCGTTGTGAAGGACGCTCTCTGGCCGCCAGCACGGAAGAAGGTACCCTCCTTCCCTTGATTGGGATTGGTGGGTCCCGAGCCGCCCCTACATCGGAGTGTAGGGGCTACCCGTGCTGGGTGTGACTAGAAGGAATATGGGGAGCCGATCTGTACCGCCGACAGCCATAATCAATGTATATGGAGTATCGCAATACAGATTGGATAACAAGGACTGGTCTTTTGTATAAATTAATAGCCATAGGCAAAGCGGAGTATGCTAAACAAACATGAATCACAGAATCATGTAAATGCAAATATAAATAAAATAAATAAAACAATACAAAAGGGTAAGGCTCCGTTCACATCTAGGCGTTTTGGGGCGTTTTTCTGCTCTAGGATCAGCTCTCAAAACGCCCAACAAGACAAATCCTATTCATTTCAATGGCCCCTGTTCACATCTGAGCGTTTTGACGCTGTGAGCAAAACGCCCAACGCTCAAAAAAGTACATGAGCTTCTTTTTGGGCAGATTACAGGCGTTTTCCATTGATCTCTATTCAATCTAAAAACGCCTGCACAAAAATCGCGGTAAAATCGCGGTTAAAAACCGCCGCAAAAATCGCGGTAAAATCGCGGTAAAAAACGCGCGAAAAACGCTACGCTCAGGTGTGAATGTAGCCTAAATAGAAAACGGTTTTAAGCAGTAGGATATATTGATCCCACTTAGGGGTGCCTGATGGATCAGCATGGAGCAATCTAGATATCTGGACATTCCAGGGTTGTTCCAGGGCCATGTTTAGCAGGATTAGGTGTCAATGGTTGGTATGTCAGTCCAGAGATAATGAGGACCGATGTATGGAGACATATTGAGAGTCCATATAAAATCGGTCAGTATATAGGTATCGGATAGAAAATGGGATGGATGGATAGATGGTGTGTTAATCTTATGGTTAATTACCATAATCAATACAGCGGCTGTAAGATTTAGGACACAGTGTATAGAGATGTGTTAGTGACTGTTAGTCCAGAAGTGATTAGGAATTGATTGTTTATGAAAGTGAGGAAAAGTTTTTGAGGAAAGGTTTTTGATTTTTTAATCCGTCTTTCCTGACGAGAAGCCCTCCAAAAACGGACGAAAACTCTCGTTCTCGTTTAGTCCAGGTGGTTTTGTGGCTTGGAGGCGTCTTATCCACCTCATTTCCATTTGTAGCAGCCGTTTGTTCCAGTCCCCCCCTCTACAAGGTATGTGTATCCTTTCCAGGGCTGTAAATATTACTTTTGGCATTATGTTTTTGTGATATTGTGCAACGTGTCTGCCCAGGGGTACGTAAAAATTACACATCTGCATACTGTTGATGTGCTGATTTACGCGTTTGCCAAATTCCTGTTTTGTTTTTCCTATGTAATAGGATTCGCATTGGCATCTCATGATATAGACCACCCCTTTTGTCCGACAGTTGACAAAATGTCGGGGTGTAAAAAGGTCTCCATTGGGAAGTGTTAGGTTTGTGCATTTCTTAATAACGTTACACTGTCCACAGTTTCCACAGGGGAATGTGCCCTTCTGTTTACAGGGGTATTTTCTGGATTCCTTGTACTCACTGTGTGTGAGTAGCTGTTTCATGGATCCCGCTTTCCTATATGTGATCTGGGGATTTTCAGGTATAAAGGGTTGTATCATGGAGTCCTCCCTAAGGATCTGCCAATGCTTGGCTATGATGTTTTTTATTTTGGGGTGGTTGTTGGTGAATCTCATAATGACCCTTGTTATGTTTTCTGATTCATCGGATGTCTGTTTCTTTTTCTTTTTGAATAGAATGTCCTGTCTCTCTTGTTTCTTGACTCTATTGAAGGCTTTTCGCAGGATTGTCTTTGTGTAACCCCTTTTCCTCAGTCTGGCTGTGAGTGAATCAGCTTCTCTCTGAAAGTCCTGTTCTTTGGTGCAGTTCCTCTTTAACCTAAGAAATTGGCTGTATGGGATTGCACTTTTTAGTGAGGAGGGATGAAAACTGGATGCATGTAATATGGAATTACCTGCTGTTTCCTTGCAGAATAAGGTGGTTTTGAGCAATCCGTTTTTGTCCTTTATGATCCACGTATCTAGGAATGGTATTTTTTCTTTGTCGTAACTCATGGTAAAGAACATGTTGTACGTGTTTCCATTCATGGCTTGGAGACATTCTTTAATCATATTTTCCGAACCCGTCCAGATAATGAAAATGTCGTCTATAAATCTTTGCCAGACAATAATATTGCTGGCAAAGATGCTGTTTTCCTCTTGGGCAAGAAATTCCTGTTCCCACGCTCCAAGGTATGTGTTCGCATAGGACGGGGCACAACTTGTGCCCATTGCGACACCACATATCTGTAAATAATATGTGCCATTGAAGACAAAAAAGTTGTTGTTGAGGATGTAATCCAACATCATGATTATGAAGGAATTGAAGTTATAATCATATCCACTCTGTTCTTCTAAAGTTCTTCTAATAATTTCCATTCCTTTCTTGTGTGAGATGTTGTTGTAGAGTGCTTCAACGTCGATGGTCACTAGGAACGCATCGTCTGGTATGGTTATACCATCCAAGATTTGAAGGAGGTGTCCTGTATCTCTGGTATATGAAGGAAGTTTTGTTACATGCGGCCTTAAGTATGCATCAATGACCTTGCTGGTGTTCTCCGTTAAGTTACCATTCCCCGAAATGATGGGTCTGCCTGGGGGGTTGTTTTTATCCTTATGAATTTTAGGTAAGGCGTAAAAGGTCAGAGTTCTAGAATGTTTGGTCCTTATATATTGCCAGAGTGATTCTGATATCATCCCTTGGTTTCTTGCTCCATCTATTTTTTTGTAGAAATCTTCTTTATATATTTCTACCATAATAGGCATTATCTTTTTGTAGCACTGAGTGTTATCCAAGATCTTCTGACACATGGTTTTATAATCGTGGTTGTCCATTAATACAATGTTCCCCCCCTTGTCGGAGGGTTTTATTGTTATGGATTCGTTTTTCTTCAGGTTTTGTAAGGCTGTTCTTTGATCTTTTGTGAGGTTTTGTGGTGTCTTCTTCCCCTTTAGTTTCTCTAAATCCTTAGTTGTCTCCCTCACAAAGAGGGCAATTGAGGGGTTCTCATTAAGTGAGGGGAAGATGTGGGATTTTTTCTTAAAAGTGGGGCCTTTGGCTCCTTTTGGGTCTTCTGCCTCTTCGTTTTCACTTTCAATGTGTGTATCTTCATCTAGCCAATCGTCTATAGCTCCTTCTTCGAGTAGCAGGTTGAGATCTCTTATGGCCCTGAATTCAGCTGCTGTTAGACTGGTTGGAGGTATTTCGGTAGATGTTGATTTCTTATTATATTTGACCTTAAGGAGTAAGTTCCTCGCAAATAGATTAATGTCTTTAATAATTTCAAAGGTATCAGTCCCCCTATTGGGACAGAAAGAGAGTCCTAGGGATAGTACTTCCCTTTCCGCTTTTGTTAGAACATGTGTAGACAAATTGATAATAGTCAATCCCTCATGTTCCATGACTTCATTTTGTGTTATTTTTTCACTTGTTTCGTGTTCTGTTTCACGCCTAAAAAAGGCCTCTGTGATCTCGGATTGTCGTCTTTAGGTTGTTGTGATCTGGTGAACATTTTGGGGTATTTTTTCGGGGCTGTAGCACCTTCGTCAGTATATAATACAGCCTAGGGGTGCAACTTGTAATATATTCCCCCCGTCACCCTGCTATATAATACAGCCTAGGGGTGCAACTTGTAATATATTCCCCCAGTCACCCTGCTATATAATACAGCCTAGGGGTGCAGTTTGTAATTTCTTCCCCCAGTCACCCCAAGATATAATGCAGCTTATTGGTGTAATCTGTAATATCGCCCCCCAGTCATAATGTTATATAATACAGCCAAGGGGTGCAACTTTTAATATCTTCCCTCAGTCACCCTGCTATATAATACAGTCTAGGGGTGCAACTTGTAATATATTCCCCCAGTCACCCTGCTATCTAATACAGCCTAGGGGTGCAGTTTGTAATTTCTTCCCCCAGTCGCCACAAGATATAATGCAGCTTATGGGTGCAATCTGTAATATCTTCCCCCAGTCACAATGTTATATAATACAGCCTAGGGGTGCAACTTGTAATATCTTCCCCCAGTCACTCTGCTATATAATACAGCCTAGGGGTGCAACTTGTAATATCTTCCCCCAGTCACTCTGCTATATAATACAGCCTAGAGGTGCAACTTGTAATATATTCCCCCAGTCACCCTGCTATATAATACAGGCTAGGGGTGTAACTTGTAACATATTCCCCCAGTCACCCTGCTATATAATACAGCCTAGGGGTGCAGTTTGTAATTTCTTCCCCCAGTCACCCCAAGATATAATGCAGCTTATTGGTGTAATCTGTAGTATCGCCCCCCCAGTCATAATGTTATATACAGCCTAGGGGTGCAACATTTAATATCTTCCCCTAATCCCCTAATAAATAATATAGCCAAAATATCTCCTCCCCAGGTCACCCCAATATAGGGGCAACATCAAATATCATTCCTCAGTCGCAATGACATAATACATACATTTATAGATGCAGCTTATGATATCTTCCCCCAATCTCCCCAATATAGGCGCAACATCTAATATCTTCCCCCAATCATCCCCAATATAGCTGCAACATCTAATATCTTCCCCAGTCGCATTGCCATATAATACAGTTTATGGGTGCAACATATAATATCTTCCCCAATCGCTCCAATATAGGTGCAACATCTAATATCTTCCCCCAGTCACATTGACACATAATACAGTTTATGGGTGCAACTTGTAATATCTTCCCCCAATCTCCCCAATATAGGTGCAGCTATATAACACAGCCTAGGGTTGCAACCTGTAATTTCTTCCCCCAGTCATCCCGGTATGTGATGCAGACTATGGGTGCAACCTGTATTTTTTCCCCAGTCACCCTGATATGTAATGCAACCTGTAATATCTTCCCCCACTCACCCTGCTATATAATACAGCCTAGGGGTGCAACTTGTAATATATTCCCCCAGTCACCTTGCCATACTTGCCAACTGTCCCATTTTTACGGGGACAGTCCCGGCAAAATGGAGCATGTCCCGGGTAATTTACATTGTCCCGGTGTTCTAAAATTTAGTCGGACCCGTGAAAATTCTGGACCCTCGTCACTTCCGGGGGACGCTCTGTCACCACCAGCTGCTGCGAGCCCTGGTGCGCATGCGCACAAGGCATTTTCAAGGTCCGATTAAATTCTAAGACTTACGAACAGCTGACTGAGAGGAGGAGGGGCTGAGGTGGGACGCACACACCGCTGCGTGAAAATGTTACAACACCGCCGCGCAGAGCTGACTTAGAGGAGGCGGGAAGGAAGTGAATACTCATACTAAATAGTCATGATAAAAAATGTTTAGTATTTCTTATTATTTTTTTATCATTACTATTTAGTATGAGTATTCACTTCCTTCTCGCCTCCTCTAAGTCAGCTCTGCAACATGTTCCTTGCTCGATGACGCGGCGGTGTTGTAACATTATCCCGCAGCGATGTGTGCGTCCCACCTCAGCCCCTCCTCCTCTCAGCTGTTCGTAAGTCTTAGAATTTAATCAGACCTTGAAAATGCCTTGTGCGCATGCGCACCGGGGCTCGCATCAGCTGGCTTATGACGTAGCGTCACCGGAAGTGACGAGGGTCCGGAATTTTCATGGGTCCGACGAAATTTTAGAACACCGGCAATGTACTTTTTTACACCTTGCACTTTATTTATATTTCCATAATACATTTTTTGTATGGTCACACCTGAGCACATTTGACACTTTAGAATTGCAGGAAATTGTGATGAGAATTTTAAACTTTAGGCAGAAGTAGTGCAGCTGAATGGGAGAATTATTCATTTTTTATCCATTATTGGCAACTGTGCAGTATAGATCCTAACACATTACCCAGTCCATACCAGTATAGATCCTAACACATTACCCAGTCCATACCAGTATAGATCCTAACACATTACCCAGTCCATACCAGTATAGATCCTAACACATTACCCAGTCCTTACCAGTATAGATCCTAACACCTCACCCAGTAAATACCAGTATAGATCCTAACACATTACCCAGTCCATACCAGTATAGATCCTAACACATTACCCCATGGGTGTCCAACCTTTTGGCTTCACTGGGCCACATTGAGTGTAGAGAAATTTTCTTGGGCCGCATATAAAATATATACTATAGTTAAGGTATATAAGTAATAAAATGCTGCCGCGCCCTTCCCGTGCCACCGCGGCCCCCGCACTAATTTAACACAACAGAGGATGATCAAATTCAATTGAATCAGTATACAGAGGTTTACTTCTTCTGAGAGATAATAAAGGAACACTCTAACCACCATGACCACTTCAGTGATTTGAAGTTCATGATGGTAGGAGTCAGAAACACTGCACATGCTCCCCCCCCCCCCCCTGAGGCAGCCTCTGCCTACCGTTAGTTGGAAGCTGCTGTGGCCGTGCCCTCGACCCGACTTCCTTCCTCCCCAGCAAAAATTGTCATGGGGCAGTGGGCCGCATTGCCTGAGGTTCTGGGCCGCATGCGGCCCTTGGGCCGCAGGTTGGACATGCCAGCATTACCCAGTCCATACCAGTATAGATCCTAACACATTACCCAGTCCATACCAGTATAGATTCTAACACATTACCCAGTCCATACCAGTATAGATTCTAACACATTACCCAGTCCATATCATCCTCACACATTACCGAGTCCATACCAGTATAGATCCTAACACATTACCCAGTCCATACCAGTATAGATCCTAACACATTACCCAGTCCATACCAGTATAGATCCTAACACATTACCCAGTCCATACCAGTATAGATCCTAACACATTACCCAGTCCATACCAGTATAGATCCTAACACATTACCCAGTTCACACCAGTATAGATCCTAACACATTACCCAGTCCATATCATCCTAACACATTACCCAGTCCATACCAGTATAGATCCTAACACATTACCCAGTCCATACCAGTATAGATCCTAACACATTACCCAGTCCATACCAGTATAGATCCTAACACATTACCCAGTCCATACCAGTATAGATCCTAACACATTACCCAGTCCATACCAGTATAGATCCTAACACATTACTCAGTCCATACCAGTATAGATCCTAACACATTACCCAGTCCATACCAGTATAGATCCTAACACATTACCCAGTCCAAACCAGTATAGATCCTAACACATTACCCAGTCCATACCAGTATAGATCCTAACACATTACCCAGTTCATACCAGTATCGATCCTAACACATTACCCAGTCCATACCAGTATAGATCCTAACACATTACCCAGTCCTTACCAGTATCGATCCTAACACCTCACCCGGTCCATACCAGTATAGATCCTAACACATTACCCAGTAAATACCAGTATAGATCCTAACACATTACCCAGTCCATACCAGTATAGATCCTAACACATTACCCAGTCCATATCATCCTAACACATTACCCAGTCCATATCATCCTAACACATTACCCAGTCCATATCATCCTAACACATTACCCAGTCCATACCAGTATAGATCCTAACACATTACCCAGTTCACACCAGTATAGATCCTAACACATTACCCAGTCCATACCAGTATAGATCCTAACACATTACCCAGTCCATATCATCCTAACACATTACCCAGTCCATATCATCCTAACACATTACCCAGTCCATACCAGTATAGATCCTAACACATTACCCAGTCCATACCAGTATAGATCCTAACACATTACCCAATCCATACCAGTATAGATCCTAACACATTACCCAGTCCATACCAGTATAGATCCTAACACATTACCCAGTCCATACCAGTATAGATCCTAACACATTACCCAGTTCACACCAGTATAGATCCTAACATATTACAGAGTCCATACCAGTATAGTCCATACCAGTATAGATCCTAACACATTACCCAGTCATATTATCCTAACACATACCAAGTCCATACCAGTATAGATATCCAGCATGAGATTTTTCCCATTGAGGATTGAGGTCTGTTTTCATTTTTTTTAGCAATATACACATATATATATATATATATGCACACACATACACATACACGGATATGTACACACATTTATCTAGAGCTAGAAAACTATATATATGTATCAATTAACAGGTGTAAAAATTATATCTATAAAAAAACATTATTAATAGTAGTAATTAATGGAGTGTGAGGCCTCCAGCTTGTCGGAAGGTGCTCTGCCTCCCCCTGCTGGCGGATTTTGGAAAGTGCACCATGCTGACACCCTGCCTCCGGTGACACGTTAAATTTGCGACAGACGGGAAGAGTGAGCGGGCACAGAGAGAGAGACAACCTGCTGCCAGAACTACAACCCCTAGCTGGGGTGAGAGCGACACTGTGTGGCACAAAATAAAAAAATATATATATTTTTTCTTAAATCATTTACATTGTCCCTGATTAACAGGGACAATGTAAATTACCCGGGACAGGCTCCTATTTGCCGGGAATGTCCCGGGAAAAACGGGAGAGTTGGCAGGTATGAACTGGTATGGACTGGGTAATGTGTTAGGATCTATACTGGTATGGACTCGGTAATGTGTGAGGATGATATGGACTGGGTAATGTGTTAGAATCTATACTGGTATGGACTGGGTAATGTGTTAGGATCTATACTGGTATGGACTGGGTAATGTGTTAGGATCTATACTGGTATGGACTCGGTAATGTGTGAGGATGATATGGACTGGGTAATGTGTTAGAATCTATACTGGTATGGACTGGGTAATGTGTTAGGATCTATACTGGTATGGACTGGGTAATGTGTTAGGATCTATACTGGTATGGACTGGGTAATGTGTTAGGATCTATACTGGTATGGACTGGGTAATGTGTTAGGATCTATACTGGTATGGACTCGGTAATGTGTGAGGATGATATGGACTGGGTAATGTGTTAGAATCTATACTGGTATGGACTGGGTAATGTGTTAGGATCTATACTGGTATGGACTGGGTAATGTGTTAGAATCTATACTGGAATGGACTGGGTAATGTGTTAGGATCTATACTGGTATGGACTGGGTAATGTGTTAGGATCTATACTGGTATGGACTCGGTAATGTGTGAGGATGATATGGACTGGGTAATGTGTTAGAATCTATACTGGTATGGACTGGGTAATGTGTTAGGATCTATACTGGTAATGACTGGGTAATGCAGGCATGTCCAACCTGCGGCCCAGAACCTCAGGCAATGCGGCCCACTGCCCCATGACAATTTTTGCTGGGGAGGAAGGAAGTCGGGTCGAGGGCACGGCCACAGCAGCTTCCAACTAACGGTAGGCAGAGGCTGCCTCAGAGGGGGGGGGGGGAGCATGTGCAGTGTTTCTGACTCCTACCATCATGAACTTCAAATCACTGAAGTGGTCATGGTGGTTAGAGTGTTCCTTTATTATCTTTCAGAAGTAAACCTCTGTATACTGATTCAATTGAATTTGATCATCCTCTAGTTGTGTTAAATTAGTGCGGGGGCCGCGGTGGCGCGGGAAGGGCGCGGCGGCATTTTATTACTTATATACCTTAACTATAGTATATATTTTATATGCGGCCCAAGAAAATTTCTCTACACTCAATGTGGCCCAGTGAAGCCAAAAGGTTGGACACCCATGGGGTAATGTGTTAGGATCTATACTGGTATGGACTGGGTAATGTGTTAGGATCTATACTGGTATGGACTGGGTAATGTGTTAGGATCTATACTGGTATGGACTGGGTAATGTGTTAGGATCTATACTGGTATGGACTGGGTAATGTGTTAGGATCTATACTGGTATGGACTGGGTAATGTGTTAGGATCTACACTGGTATGGACTGGGTAATGTGTTAGGATCTATACTGGTATGGACTGGGTAATGTGTTAGGATCTATACTGGTATGGACTGGGTGAGGTGTTAGGATCTATACTGGTATGGACTGGGTAATGTGTTAGGATCAATACTGGTATGGACTGGGTAATGTGTTAGGATCTACACTGGTATGGACTGGATAATGTGTTAGGATCTATACTGGTATGGACTGGGTAATGTGTTAGGATCTACACTGGTATGGACTGGGTAATGTGTTAGGATCTATACTGGTATGGACTGGGTAATGTGTTAGGATCTATACTGGTATGGACTGGGTGAGGTGTTAGGATCTATACTGGTATGGACTGGGTAATGTGTTAGGATCAATACTGGTATGGACTGGGCAATGTGTTAGGATCTATACTGGTATGGGCTGGGTAATGTGTTAGGATCTATACTGGTATGGACTGGGTAATGTGTTAGGATCTATACTGGTATGGACTGGGTAATGTGTTAGGATCTATACTGGTATGGACTGGGTGAGGTGTTAGGATCTATACTGGTATGGACTGGGTAATGTGTTAGGATCAATACTGGTATGGACTGGGCAATGTGTTAGGATCTTAGCCCGTACTCTTCTCAAACCTTGGTCCTCTCCTTGTTAATCCTCTCCTTCTCTTTCACCATGACAAAGTCCCTCACCCTGGCCTCATCCCTCTTTATGACCTCCTCCCTCCTTCTCTTCTCCCCTTCTTTCTTCTGTTCTTCTTCTTCTTTCTGTCTCATGGCCTCCTCCCTCATCATTCTCTCCTCTCTCGCTCCCTGATTCCGGCCACATGTCTCTTTATCATCTCGTCTGTCTTCCAGGCCTCCTCTCTCAATCTGCCCATCTCCCTCAATCTGTACTCTTCGCATACCTTGGCCTTCTCCTATCTCATCCTCTCCTCAGGGCCGATGCAAGCAATAGGCAAGTCAGACGGCTGCCTAGGGCGCCAGGGTGGGGGGGGGGGGGCGTCAAAATCCGTATCCCAAGCCAATCGCTGGGGATTCAGATTCCAGCAGTGGCGTGGCATAGCATCGGGGGTCACCTGGGACTATACTATGGACCCGCGCGCATAATTCAGAAGGGCAGTGTCAGTCCCGAGTGTGCTGACTCGATCCCAGTCAGTGTGCAGCCTGCAGTAGCTGGTTGTAATGTCAGGTGGGTGGCGGCATCCTGGGGGTGTGGGTATCTATCCCCACATGATGAATGTGCAGCCCCGCAGAAGGAGGCCACGCTCCCTTGGAATATGAACATTGAGGGCAGCTGGGAGCCTAGAAGAGGGAAGAGGTTCACAGCCTCTTTGAGCACGGAAGGTGCGCAGAAGCATCCCCAGAGTTCCAAAGCCTGGACTCCGTCACCTCCAACCTCCTCTCTGCTCCGCTCCAGCATCAGCAGTAAGCTGCTGGGGAGCTGCTGGAAGGAGCAGCAGAGCACCTCCCAGATCAAGAAGGTATTGGGCATCATACACTGACACAGACCTACCTGCAGACACAGACTGGGATGGGGGGCAGAGGAGCAGATAGGGACAGGGCTAGGGGGTCTCTCTCTCACCTCCCCACCCTCTCTTTCAGCCCCCACACTCTTTGTCAGCCCTCCCCCCTCTCTGTCCACCACCCTCTCTCTGAGCCCCCCCTCTCTCTCAGCTCCACCCTCTCTCTGACCCCCACCCTCTGTCTGCCACCCTCTCTCTGAGCCCCCCTCTTTCTGAGCCCCACCCTCTGTCTGCCACCCTCTCTCTGAGCCCCCCTCTCTCTCAGCCCCACCCTCTGTCTGCCACCCTCTCTCTGAGCCCCCCTCTCTCTCAGCCCCACCCTCTGTCTGCCACCCTCTCTCTGAGCCCCACCCTCTGTCCGCCACCCTCTCTCTCAGCTCCACCCTCTGTCCGCCACCCTCTCTCACAGCTCCACCCTCTGTTTGCCTGTTTGCCACCCTCTCTCTGAGAGCCACCCTCTGTCCGCCACCCTCTCTCTGAGCCCCCCTCTCTCTCAGCCCCACCCTCTGTCTGCCACCCTCTCTCTGAGCCCCCCTCTCTCTCAGCCCCACCCTCTGTCTGCCACCCTCTCTCTGAGCCCCACTCTCTGTCCGCCACCCTCTCTCTCAGCTCCACCCTCTGTCCGCCACCCTCTGTTTGCCTGTTTGCCACCCTCTCTCTGAGAACCACCCTCTGTCCGCCACCCTCTCTCTGAGCCCCCCTCTCTCTCAGCCCCACCCTCTGTCTGCCACCCTCTCTCTGAGCCCCCTCTCTCTCAGCCCCCTCCTCTGTCCACCACCCTCTCTCAGCCCCCCCTCTCTCTCAGCCACCCATCTCTCTCTTAGCTACTTAGCTACCCCCTCTCCTCCAGCCACTTTCTCCCACCCCTCCTTCTCCTCCATCTTCTCCCCCCCTCCTCCCTCTTCTCCCCCTTCTCCCCCCCTTCTCCCTCTCCCTCCTCTTTCTCCCCCCCTCCTCCTCCTCCTCCTCCTTCTCCACCCTCCTCCTCCCCCTCCTTCTCCCCCCCCCACCCCCCCGGTAGCAGTGATTAAAAGGTCAGGGGAATATATGGGCAGGGCAAAGGAGGTGGAGCCAAGGGGGCGGAAAAATGAGGTTTCGCCTAGGGCGTCAAAAATCCTTGCACCGGCCCTGCCTCTCCTGCTCCCTCACCCTGGCAAACTCCCTCTCCCTGGCCTCATCCTCTTCATGGCCTCCTCCTTCAACCTGACCTCATCCCTGCTTCTCTTCTCCTCCTCTTCTTTCTTCCATTCTCCTTCTTTTTGTCTCAATGCCTCCTCTCTCATTATCCTCTCCCCTCTCCTTCCCTTCTCTTTTTTATCTCCTCTCTCTTCCTGGCCTCCTCTCTCAACCTGCCCATCTCCCTCATCCTGGCCACCTCCCTCAGCCTGCACTCTTCCCACATCTTGGCCCTCTCCTGTCTTGTCCTCCCCTGCTCCCTCACCCTGGCAGACTCCATCTCCCTAGCCTCATCCCTCTTTATGGCTTCCTCCCTCAACCTGGCCTCCTCCCTGCATCTCTGCTCCTCTTCTTCATTCTGTCTCATTGCCTCCTTTCTCATTCTCATCTCCTCCCCGTTTGAAACCTTGGTCCTCTCCCAGTTCATCCTCTCCTGCTCTTTCACCATGACAAACTCCCTCTCCCTGGCCTCAACCCTCTTTATGATCTCCTCCCTCCTTCTCTTTTCCTCTTCTTCTTTCTGTCTCATGGCCTCCTCCCTCATCATTCTCTCCTCTATCCTTCCTAGCTCCCTGATTGCGGCCACATGTCTCTTTATCATCTCGTCTGTCTTCCAGGCCTCCTCTCTCAATCTGCCCATCTCCCTCATCCTGGCCTCCTCCCTCAATCTGTACTCTTCACATACCTTGGCCCCCTCCTGTCTCATCCTCTCCTGCTCCCTCACCCTGGCAAACTCCCTCTCCCTGGCCTCATCCCTCTTTATGGCCTCCTCCCTCAACCTGACCTTATCCCTGATTCTCTTCTCCTCCTCTTCTTTCTTCCATTCTTCTTCTTTTTGTCTCAATGCCTCCTCTCTCATTATCCTCTCCCCTCTCCTTCCCTGCTCCCTTAACTCAGCCTCCTCTCTTTTTTTTATCTCCTCTCTCTTCCTGGCCTCCTCTCTCAACCTGCCCATCTCCCTCATCCTGGCCACCTCCCTCAGCCTGCACTCTTCCTGAATTTTGGCCCTCTCCTGCCTCTTCCTCTCCTGCTCCATCACCCTGGCAAACTCCCTCTCCCTAGCTTCATCCCTCTTTATGGCCTCCTCCCTGCTTCTCTTCTCCTCTTCTTCTTTCTTCTGTTGTTCTTTCTCTCGCATGGCCTCCTCTCTCAATCTGGCCTCCTTCCTGCTTCTCTTCTCCTCTTCTTTTTTCTTCCTTTCTTCTTTCTGCCTCGTGGCCTCCTCTCTCAATCTGGCCTCCTCCCTGCTTCTCTTCTCCTCTTCTTTTTTCTTGTGTTCTTCATCTTTCTGCCTCATGGCCTCCTCTCTCAATCTGGCCTTCTCCCTGCTTCTCTTCTCCCTTTCTTCTTTTTTCAATTCTTCTTCTTTCTGTCTCATGGCCTCCTCTCTCATTATCATCTCCTCACTCCTTTCCTGCTTCCTGATCCTGGCCTCCTCTCTCTTTTTCATCTCCTCTCTCTTCATGGCCTCCTCTCTCACCCTGCCCATCTCCCTCATTCTGGCCACCTCCCTCAGTCTGCACTCTTCCCACATCTTGGCTCTCTCCTGCCTCGTCCGCTCCAGCTCCCTCGCCCTGGCAGACTTCCTCTCCCTGGCCTCATCTCTCTTTATGGCCTCATCCCTCCTTCTCTTCTCCTCCTCATCTTTCTTCCATTTTTCTTCCTTCTTCCTTTCAATCTCAGCATTGCTTTCAAGTTTGTCAACCTATAAAGATAAAAAAATGAAGGTAAGTAAAGATTTTAAAGTGAAAGACAACTTTTTTTTAATATTTGGATGGTGTGAGAAAGGGTTTAACCACTTAAAGCGGAGTTCCAGCCATTTCACTCACCTGTCCAACGGTCCAGCGATGCGGCCGCCCGAAGCCTCGATCCTCTCCCTCGGCGCCGGCATCACTGCTGTGGGCACCCGGCTGTGACAGTTTGTGGCTTCACAGCCGGGTACCCACTGCGCATGCGCGAGTCGCGCTGCACGTCTTGATTGCCCGGCAATCTTCTGGGACCTCTGACATGTCCCAGAAGATTGCAGGGAGGGAGGGGGAGAGGAGAACTTCCGTTCAGGGCGCCGCGACGCTCCGAGCGGAAGTGGGGACGGGTACCTGTCAAAACTAGGTACCTGCTCCCCCCCCCCCCCAAAAAAAAATGACACGCCAAATGTGGCATGTCAGGGGGTTAGAATACCTAAAGCGGAAGTTCCACTTTTGGGTGGAACTCCGCTTTAAGCCCCAGCCCTATTTCGGACACTTTTTGTTCACAAGTTAAAATCAGTATTTTTTCCTAGAAAACTACTTAGAGCCCCCAAACATTATATATATTATTTTAGCAAAGAGAATCAAATGTCGGTCATTGCAATATTTTTTGTCACCCGGTATTTGCGCAGCGGTCTTTAAAACGCCATTTTTTTGGAAAAATTTAGAAAAATCACATTTCACTGCATTTAAAAAAATACTAAACAGTAAAGTTAGCCCATTTTTTTGTATATTGTGAAAAATGATGTCACGCCGAGTAAATAGATACCCAACATGTTACGGTTTAAAATTGCGCACACCCGTGGGATGGCGACAAACTACGGTCAATAGAAATCTCAATAGGCGACGCTTTAAATTTTTTTAACGGTTACCAGTTTAGAGTTAGAGTGTAGCTCTTTTTTTTTTAATTATTGCACACGCTCTGGCGATCGTGGCGATACCTCACATGTGTGGTTTGAACAGCGATTTCATTCGCGGCTCGACTTCCGTATACGTTTTTTTTTTTGTGCGCGAGCTAACGGTGATGGCGGCAGCTAAAAATTTTTTTTTTTTTCCTATTTATTTTTTTTTTTTTAACTTTATTACAGGTTTTTTTAAAAAAAAAAAAATCTGTTCACTTTTATTGCTGTCACAAGCAATGTAAACATCCCTTGTGACACCAATATGTAGTGACAGGTACTCTTTATGGAGGGATCGAGGGTCTAAAAGACCCCAAACCCCTCCACTTCACTTCCATGTATGCAAAACGCCGAACACGGCGTTTTTGCATACAGCCGTTTTTTAAATTTGCCGCCTTTTGCGGCACAGTAACCCGGAAGTGATGTCATGGACGCCGCCTCCGTGTTACGTCATCGGAGACCCGATCGAAGCCATTTCCGGCTTTGATCGGGACTCCATCCAGCTGGCGGACGTGCCGGCTGGGTGCTCGGGTCTCCCGGTGGGACGGGAGGCCCTTTAAAAGTCACGGAAGGCGGCGGGAGGGGGGGGGGACGTCCCCTCCCGCTCACCCGGGTAACGATCGAGCGCCGTTACCGACGGAAAGCCGACCGTTGCCACTAAACCACGGTACCGAGATGATGCCTCTAGCTAGAGGCATCATCCCGGTATAACCCCGCAAAGTTAGCCGACGTATATATACGTCAGTTTGCGGTAAGTGGTTAAAGTAGTACAAAAGGCAAAACTTTTTTTTTTTTGGATAGAAAAAGGTAGGGTTCTAACGTCAGTTTTCATTTTCACCATCTGTGTCCCATTGTGGAGATTTCCCTTTCACTTCCTATCCCATAGCCAAACAGGAAGTGAGAGGAAACCCCTGCTAATTAAGAGAAGCCATTGGGCCCCCAGGTCACCAGAACTAGTGTCCCAATTGGAAGATTTCCTCTATGTTACTGTTCTTAGTTACACTATGAATCTTTTCCAAGGTTCTTACTGTTTTCTGTCATGACGGGGTTAAAACAGGCGCTGGAATGGCAGGATATTGCCTTCCAGCCGCATGTCAACTCCCCTCTGAAAAGTGATCCCCCATGGGTGCCGCATGTGTGAACGAGCCAAATGAATCCATTATACAATCTCATAGATTGCTCATCACATATGACAAAGAGTGAAAAAATAGATACTTACTGAATAATTCCACATGGCCCTAAATAGGGAATGTAGAGCTACGGTAGCCGACAGCATCTTCCCAATATGTGTATCCGAAAACTATATGAATTCCCAGAAACAACGCAGCGTCACAAATCCGAAAACGTTATTAGCGTTCAGAAAAGTAATCTCCAATCTACACCTGCAAAGAGAAAAAAAAAACATGATTAGTTATTATTTTACTTAAATATCACACAAAATCAACTACAACTAACGTCAATGTCATTAGACAATACACTCTATTTATAGAACATTCAATGGGCGAGGGTCACATTGGTGCAGACTGGAGGGCCATTTCACCTGTATTTTCTAATAGATTCATTTCTATGTTTACCAGCTCCATCTAGTGGCCAAAATGCAGTCTATTTTTTCTGAAAAGCTTCACTGAGAAGATATATGCCGCATCCTGACCACTAGATGGCAATGGTGATCATAGGAATGAATCTAATACAGATAACAGGGGGAATATTTGTCCAGCCTGCACCATAGTGTGTGACATTCCTCCAATGAATGTTTTATTAACAGACCTCTTTCTGAATATATATATTATATACATACATACACACACACATATATATATATATATATATATATATATATATATATATATACACACACACACACATACGTATACAGTAATACATTTATATATATATATTGTAATATATATTGTAATATATATACACACACACATGTATAGGACCTGTCTAATTGGATACATATTATAAACAGTATATTTACTGTAATATATATAGATATATATCTATATATATTGCAGTAAATATACTGTTTATAATATGTATCCAATTAGACAGGTCCTATACGTGTGTGTGTGTGTGTGTGTATGTATATATAGATATATATATATATATATATAAAAAAATGTATTACTGTATACAAATGTGTATATATATATATCTACAGAAGATTTTACAGTTGGTAAGAGGTGTGATGAGATTAGTAGTCTCACTTCACGCAGCTTACCAATGGGATAGAACAAAAATGTTTATATAAACAATTGCACTTTCAGCAGCAGATAGCAGTGTGTTCACCACAGAACAGTAGAAAGTAAAAAATATAGTTTTTTTTTTTTTAATTTAATTATAATAAATAAATAAAAATTCCAATGTATATATACCATCATTTGTTGACGTTATAACTTTTGCACAAATCCCAATCAAAATAAGCTTATTGGGATTTTTTTTTTTTTTTTTTACCAAAAATATGTAACAGATTACATATTGGCCTAAATTTATGAAGAAATTAGATTTTTTTACAATTTGTTTTATTGGATATGTTTTATAGCAGAAAGTAAAAAAATATAGTTTTTTTTTAAATAAAAAAATAAAAATAAATAAATAGAAATTCTAGTCTATATACCATATTTTGTAGATGCTATAACGTTTGCACAAATACCAATCAAAATACGCTTATTGGCAATTTGTTTACTAAAAATATGTAGCAGAATACATATCGGCCCACATTTCTGAAGAAATTAGTTTTTTTAGTGGATATTTTTTATAGCAGAAAGTAAAAAAAATATAGTTTTTTTAAATAAAAAAATAAAATTAAATAAATAGAAATTCCAGTATATATACCATAGTTTGTAGATGCTATAACGTTTGCACAAATACCAATCAAAATACGCTTATTGGGATTTTGTTTACTAAAAATATGTAGCTTAATACATATCGGCCTATATTTATGAAGACATTTTTTTTTTTTACTGAATATGTTTTATAGTAGGAAGTAAAAAAATATAGTTTTTTTGTTAAATAAATAAATAAAAATTCCAGTATATATAACTTTTGCACAAATACCAATCAATATATGCTTATTAGGATTTTTTTTTACCAAAAACTTGTAGCAGAATACATATTAGCCTAAATTTATGAAGAAATTCGTTTTTTTTTTTTACTGAATATGTTTTATAGCAGAAAGTAAAAAAAATATATATATATTTTTTTTTTTTTTTTTAAATAAAAAATAAAAATAATTAAATAAATAGAAATTCCAGTATATATCCCATAGTTTGTAGATGCTATAACTTTTGCACAAATACCAATCAATATACGCTTATTAGCATTTTTTTTTTACCAAACATTTGTAGAAGGATACATATCAGCCTAAATTTATGAAGAAATTTGTTTTTTTTACTGGATATGTTTTAAAGCAGAAAGTAAAAAAATATAGTTTTTTTGTTAAAAAAAATAAATAAATAAATAAAAATTCCAGTATATATACCATAGTTTGTAGACGCTATAACTTTTGCACAAATATATGCCTATTAGGATTTTTTTTACCAAAAACTTGTAGCAGAATACATATTGGCCTAAATTTATGAAGAAATTCGGTTTTTTTTTTACTGAATATGTTTTATAGCAGAAAGTAAAAAAAAAATATATATATATATATTTTTTAAATAAAAATAATTAAATAAATATTTAATTAATTACTTATTTAATTACTTATTGGCAATTTGTTTACTAAAAATATGTAGCAGAATACAAATCGGCCTATATTTATGAAGAAATTCGTTTTTTTACTGGATATGTTTTATAGCAGAAAGTAAAAAAATAGTTTTTTTTTTTTAAATAAAAAAAAAAATAAATAAATAGAAATTCCAGTATATATACCATAGTTTGTAGATGCTATAACGTTTGCCCAAATACCAATCAAAATACGCTTATTGGGATTTTTTGACTTAAAATATGTAGCAGAATACATATCGGCCTAAATTTATGAAGAAATTAGTTTTTTTTTTACTGGATATGTTCTATAGCAGAATGTTTTTTGTTTTTTTTTTCAAAATTGTAGGTCTTTTTTTGGCCACTAGATGCTATGTTGATCATATGAATTATTCTAATATAGACAATTCGGAGGGAAGATTTGTCCAGCCTCATCTGCATTTGTGTGACATTCCTCCAATGAATGTTTTTATTAACAGACATCTTGCTGAATAAAGGCGGATTTCATCCTCCATGGCCTCAGCTCAGAATAACTGTCACTTCTGAGTTTTGTTTTGAATAAACAAATTTTTTTTTTTATCCCATTGGTAAACTGTGTGAAGTGAGACTACTAATCTCATCACACCTCTTACCAACTGTGAAATCTCCTTTGGATATACTAACAGCTGTGTAGACTGCCAGGAGCGGTCTAATTGGATATATATTATATACAGTATAAATACTGAAATATATATATGAATACAGTGTATTATGTCTATATACTGTATTAAATATAAATATATATATTATATATATATATATATTAAATATATAAATATATATTAAATATATAAATATATATATTAAAGAAAATATATCAAGACCTACCTATTATAATGAATGTAGAACAATGTCACTTTCAGCAGCAGATAGCAGTGTGTTCACCTCAGCAAAGTTTACACTAACTGTCACCTCTGCCTCTACACCGCCTCTTTTTATAGCCATTTGCGGAATTCTAACTGCCAATCAGCATTCAGCATTTGAATTCTCCACTGCTTTTTTTTTTAAACATTGAAACATTAAAAACTTTATTGACAAAAAAACAGCAAGATAACAGTCTATGGGTACACTGCTTGCATATTATTGATCTCAGTGGTAGGATGTATTAGCATTTGATAATCAGTAAATATTGAACACTGAAATGAAAAGAAAAGAGTCGCTTAGCCAATGAACTGTTATGCTGGATCATCAAGTTTTACAATAACTGCTTGCAAATCTGACATTCCAGTACATTCACAGCAGCCAATTAGCAATCACCTGACTATGTTTGGAAGATTGACAATCCAATAATACTCATAGCAGCCAATCAGCAAACACCTGACTATGTATGGAAGTTTGACAATCCAATAATACTCATAGCAGCCAATCAGCAAACACCTGACTATGTATGGAAAGTTTACACTCGAATAATACTTATAGCAGCCAATCAGCAATCACCTGACTATGTATGGAAGTTTGACAATCCAATAATACTCATAGCAGCCAATCAGCAAACACCTGACTATGTATGGAAAGTTTACACTCGAATAATACTTATAGCAGCCAATCAGCAATCACCTGACTATGTATGGAAGTTTGACAATCCAAACATACTCATAGCAGCCAATCAGCAAACACCTGGGGTCTGAATACTTTCCGTACCCACTGTATATATATATATATATATATCTACAGAAGATTTTACAGTTGGTAAGAGGTGTGATGAGATTAGTAGTCTCATTTCACGCAGCTTACCAATGGGATAGAACAAAAATGTTTTTATTCAATACAAAGTAGAGAAGTGACAGTTATTCTGAGCTGAGGCCATAGAGGTTGAAATCAGCCTATATATCTATGTGTGTGTATATATATATAAAAATGTATTATTGTATACTGTACGTGTGTGTGTATGTGTATATATATATATATATAAACAATTGCACTTTCAGCAGCAGATAGCAGTGTGTTCACCACAGAACAGCAGAAAGTAAAAAATATATATATATTTTTTTTTTAATTTAATTATAATAAATAAATAAAAATTCCAATGTATATATACCATCATTTGTTGACGCTATAACTTTTGCACAAATCCCAATCAAAATAAGCTTATTGGGATTTTTTTTTTTACCAAAAATATGTAACAGATTACATATTGGCCTAAATTTATGAAGAAATTTGATTTTTTACAATTTGTTTTATTGGATATATTTTATAGCAGAAAGTAAAAAAAACTATATTTTTTTACTTCCTGCTATAAAACATATCCAGTAAAAAAAAAAAAAAATTTCTTCATAAATTTAGGCTGATATGTATCCTGCTACAAATTTTTGGTAAAGAAAAAATCCTAATAAGCGTATATTGATTGGGATTTGCGCAAAAATTATAGCGTCTACAAGCTATGGGATATATACTGGAATTTTTAATTTATTTATTTATTTTCTTTAGGAAAAAAAAAAAAATGATTTTTTTTTTTTATAAAAAATAAATAAAAAACCCAGTATATATCCCATAGTTTGTAGATGCTATAACTTTTGCAAAAATACCAATCAATATATGCTTATTAGGATTTTTTTTACCAAAAGTTTGTAGCAGAATACATATCGGCTTAAATTTATGAAGAAATTTGTTTTTTCACTGGATATGTTTTATAGCAGAAAGTAAAAAAAATATAGTTTTTTTTAAAATAAAAAAATAAAAATAAATAAAAAATCCAGTATATATACCATAGTTTGTAGATGCTATAACATTTGCACAAATACCAATCAAAATACGCTTATTGGGATTTTGTTTACTAAAAATATGTAGCTTAATACATATCAGCCTATATTTATGAAGACTTTTTTTTTTTTTTTTACTGAATATGTTTTATAGTAGAAAGTAAAAAAATATAGTTTTTTTGTTAAAAAAATAAATAAATAAATAAATAAAAATTCCAGTATATATACCATAGTTTGTAGACGCTATAACTTTTGCACAAATATATGCCTATTAGGATTTTTTTTACCAAAAACTTGTAGCAGAATACATATTGGCCTAAATTTATGAAGAAATTTGTTTCTTTTTACTGAATATGTTTTATAGGAGAAAGTAAAAAAAAAAAATATATATATATATATATATATATATATATATATATATATATATATATATATATATTTTTTTTTTAAATAAAAAATAAAAATAATTAAATAAATAGAAATTCCAGTATATATACCATAGTTTGTAGATGCTATAACATTTGCGCAAATACCAATCAAAATACGCTTATTGGCAATTTGTTTCCTAAAAATATGTAGCAGAATACATATCGGTCCACATTTCTGAAGAAATTCGTTTTTTTAGTGGATATTTTTTATAGCAGAAAGTAAAAAATATATAGATTTTTTAAAATAAAAAATAAATAAATAGAAATTCCAGTATATATACCATAGTTTGTAGATGCTATAACATTTGCGCAAATACCAATCAAAATACGCTTATTGGCAATTTGTTTACTAAAAATATGTAGCAGAATACATATCGGCCTATATTTATGAAGAAATTCGTTTTTTTACTGGATATGTTTTATAGCAGAAAGTAAAAAAATATAGTTTTTTTTTTTAAATAAAAAAATAAATAAATAAATAGAAATTCCAGTATATATACCATAGTTTGTAGATTCTATAACGTTTGCCCAAATACCAATCAAAATACGCTTATTGGGATTTTTTAACTAAAAATATGTAGCAGAATACATATCGGCCTAAATTTATGAAGAAATTAGTTTTTTTTTTACTGGATATGTTCTATAGCAGAATGTTTTTTGGTTTTTTTTTCAAAATTGTAGGTCTTTTTTTGGCCACTAGATGCCATCTTGATCATATGAATTATTCTAATATAGACAATTCAGAGGGAAAATTTGTCCAGCCTCATCTGCATTTGTGTGACATTCATCCAACGAATGTTTTTATTAACAGACATCTTGCTGAATAAAGGCGGATTTCATCCTCCATGGCCTCAGCTCAGAATAACTGTCACTTCTGAGTTTTGTTTTGAATAAACACATTTTTTTTTTATCCCATTGGTAAACTGTGTGAAGTGAGACTACTAATCTCATCACACCTCTTACCAACTGTGAAATCTCCTTTGGATATACTAACAGCTGCGTAGACTGCCAGGAGCGGTCTAATTGGATATATATTATATACAGTATAAATACTGAAATATATATATGAATACAGTGTATTATGTCTATATATTGTATTAAATATAAATATATATATATATATTAAAGAAAATATATCAAGACCTACCTATTATAATGAATGTAGAACAATGTCACTTTCAGCAGCAGATAGCAGTGTGTTCACCTCAGCAAAGTTTACACTAACTGTCACCTCTGCCTCTACACCGCCTCTTTTTATAGCCATCGGCGGAATTCGAACTGCCAATCAGCATTCAGCATTTGAATTCTCCACTGCTTTTTTTTTAAACATTGAAACATTAAAAACTTTATTGACAAAAAAACAGCAAGATAACAGTCTATGGGTACACTGCTTGCATATTATTGATCTCAGTGGTAGGATGTATTAGCATTTGATAATCAGTAAATATTGAACACTGAAATGAAAAGAAAAGAGTCGCTTAGCCAATGAACTGTTATGCTGGATCATCAAGTTTTACAATAACTGCTTGCAAATCTGACATTCCAGTACATTCACAGCAGCCAATTAGCAATCACCTGACTATGTTTGGAAGATTGACAATCCAATAATACTCATAGCAGCCAATCAGCAAACACCTGACTATATATGGAAGTTTGACAATCCAATAATACTCATAGCAGCCAATCAGCAAACACCTGACTATGTATGGAAGTTTGACAATCCAATAATACTCATAGCAGCCAATCAGCAAACACCTGACTATGTATGGAAGTTTGACAATCCAATAATACTCATAGCAGCCAATCATTAATCACCTAATACCTGTAATAGGCATTGCTTTGCGGCAAAAAACGCTGTAAGAAATTGCATGACTTTGAGGTCACAAAAGTGTGAAAGGGGCCTTCAGTAATCAAGGTATAGCGTCAATGCAGACTGACCACAGTATGCCCCCTTTCAATGCAGACTGACCACAGCGTGCCCCCTTTCAATGCAGACTGACCACAGCGTGCCCCCTTTCAATGCAGACTGACCACTGCGTGCCCCCTTTTAATGCAGACTGACCACAGCGTGCCCCCTTTCAATGCACAAAGCCAGTGCTCTTACCTGCAGTGGTGGCTTCTCCTCGAGTCCTCCCGCCTCCTCCTCGACCAATGGAATGTGTTCGCCTTTTCGGCCAATCAGGAAGCGCGTTTCAAATCCGTTTCCTGATTGGCCAGGGGGAGGATCCGTGTTACAATAGCGAATTCTCATTCGCTATTGTCACACAAATGGGCGGGTCCACCATTTTCTGAGACTCGCACTGTTAGGACGGAGCCATCGGCTCCTTCTGACACAGCGGCACGGGGGGGGGGGGGTCGGACACAACAATTGTGTGGGCCGCAGGTTCCCCACCCCTGGTGTAAATGATCTCAAGGCAGCTGGGACCATAGTCACCAAGAAAACAATTGGTAACACACTACTGGGTGAAAGTGTTCTGGTCAGATGAGACCAAAACCAAGCTCTTTGGCATCAACTCAACTCGCCCTGTTTGAAGGAGGAGGAATGCTGCCTATGACCCCAAGAACACCATCCCCACCCTCAAACATGGAGGTAGAAACATTATGCTTTGGGGGTATTTTTCTGCTTCACTACATCAAAGGGATGATGGACTGGGCCATGTAGCGTCAAATCTTGGTTAAGAACCCCCTTCCTCCAGCCAGGGCATTGAAAATGGTTTGTGGATGGATATTCCTGCATAAAAACAACCCAAAACACACAGCCAAGACAACAAAGGAGTGGCTCAAGAAGAAGCACATTAAGGTCCTGGAGTGGCCTAGCCAGTCTCTAGACCTTAATACCATAGAAAATATGTGGAAGGAGCTGAGGGTTCGAGTTACCAAACGTCAGCCTCAAAACCTTAATGACTTGGCTGTGTGCAAACCTGGTGGCCAACTACAAGAATGGCCTGACCTCTGTGATTGCCAACAAGGGTTATGCCACCAAGTACTGAGTCATGTTTGGCAAAAGGGTCAAATATTTTTTCCCTGATTAAAATGCAAATCAATTTGTAACTTTTTTGAAATGCGTTTTTATGGATAATTTTGTTATTCTGTCTCTCACTGTTAAAATAAACCTACCCTTAAAATTATAGACTGATCATTTCTTTGTCAGTGAGCAGACGTACAAAATCAGCA